>NC_041224.1:5674151-5676839 GCF_002837175.3 Physeter macrocephalus | reverse complement strand
AGCCTGCGCTCCGCAACGGGAGAGGCCACGACAGTGAGAGGCCCGCGTACCGCAAAAACAAAACAAAACAACAACAGCAACAAAAAGCCCAATTTGTGTTAAAATTTATTAATTGACTTGATAAAGTTAAAAAAGCTATGGAGTCTGTTTCTTGGTGGTTGAACAATGGAACAGCACATTAACACGCTGAGAACTTTATAGGGATTTCACACTGGGAAACTATCCATGAGGAAAAGATTCAAAGTAGAGTTAATCTTTTTAGGTGTAAAGGCATTCTGGTGTGAACTGGGCCCATAATCCTCTTCCTTTCAACGCTCCTTGTTTTGTCACTTACCCAGTGATATTTTTTACATCTTTAATCTATTGGCTCAGGTCTATCTGTCTTTAAAAACCCAGTGTCTCTATGGGAACTCGGGGAACTCTCTCTTCTCTTTTCATGCCTGACTTCCCGATGGGCTGTGTGTGCTGAGCACTCCTGTTTCCTCAGGACATGTTCATGGTGCGTGAAAACAACTTGTTTTTTTCCTTCCTGACCATTACCACTGGTTGCAGCTGTGTCCCTGCTGGGTTCTGCCCTCGACCTGCCTTCCCCCACCCTCCACTCTAATAAAACTGATACAGGCAGTGTCTTCTAAGCAGTATTTTTGTATCTCTGAGTATCAACAGCCTTTGGAGATGAAGTGATGCCTTCTTCCTGAAACTCCCTCCCCCTTGACATCTACAGTGGTGCCAGTGAATTCCTCTTTTAGACCCGGTTCTGAGCACGTCCTTTCCATCCTGCGTGCCCTCGTCCCCTGTGAACTCCTTGGGCTGGCATTCAGGATCCGTCTTCCCTCATCTTATCTCCCACTTTCATTCCAACACTTACCTTGTGTTTTATCCCAACTGTAATAAACAGTTTCCCAAACGTGTCTCCTGCTTCCCACTCCCATATGTTTGCTCAAGCTGTTGGGAGACGGCGGAGATTCATGCCGGGGCACTGCAGACTCTCCTTGCTTTTCTTTAACACTCAGAAATGGTATTTTATTTCTAAAGAACTCTCTGAGGCCAGGATTGGTGTCTGTCTCACTTGTCTCCACTCTAATTCGGTGGTCCCAGCAGACACCAGGAAGGCAGAATTAAAAGCTGAGACCCCTCGCCTGCCCTCTGGGCCGTCCTTTGGCTCTGGTGGTTGATTTCAGGTCTGGGCGTCGGTTTCCTGCACGTACTTGCTTGGTTGCCGACCAGATCAGGATCGGGGCTCGTCCAGCTCAGTTGCTGCTCTTGAGAGCCAATCCCTGTTAGGATGGGCCTTCTTCCTTACTCAACCCTCTTTTTCTGGGGATGGAAGCTGTGGTGGAGTCTGGGGCTCGGGGCTCTGTGGAGCTGCCTTCCTGGAGGGTGAACACACACATCTGATGCCCAGGTGCTTTAGAGCATCTGTGTGACTGGAGATCGTTACCCGGCCCAGGAAGGCCCGCTCCCTGTTGTGTGTCCTCTACTCTCAGTGTCTCACTACGACACCACTTCATTTCCAGCACCAGATGCGTGGGCTCTCTCCTGTGGCACCAGACGGGTGTTGCATTTTAACTCAGGTCTGACACTGTCTACCTGGAGGCAGCATCAGATCAATCCCATAGGACCGCCCTCCCCCTCATGCCGGGCGCAAGTCCAGGCGGCCACCTGGGCTTCTGACTCTCCAGCAATAAATGGGAGTTTCCCATATAATCATCTCATTAGATGCAGAAAAAGCTTTTGACAAAATTCAACACCCCTTTATGATAAAAACCCTCCAAAAAGTAGGCATAGAGGGAACTTACCTCAACATAATAAAGGCCATATATGACAAACCCACAGCCAACATTGTTCTCAATGGTAAAACACTGAAACCATTTCCTCTAAGATCAGGAGCAAGACAAAGTTGTCCACTCTCACCACTATTATTCAACATAGTTTTGGAAGTTTTAGCCACAGCAGTTAGAGAAGAAAAAGAAATAAAAGGAATCCAAATCGGAAAAGAAGAAGTAGAGCTGTCACCGTTTGCAGATGACATGATACTCTACATAGAGAATCCTAAAGATGCTACCAGAAAACTACTAGAGCTAATCAATGAATTTGGTAAAGTAGCAGGATACAAAATTAATGAACAGAAATCTTTTGCATTCCTATACACTAATGATGAAAAATCCGAAAGAGAAATTAAGGAAACACTTCCATTTGTCATTGCAACAAAAAGAATAAAATACCTAGGAATAAACCTATCTAAGGAGACAACAAAAGACCAGTATGCAGAAAACTGTAAGGCACTGGTGAAAGAAATTAAAGATGATACAAACAGATGGAGAGATATACCATGTTCTTGGATTGGAAGAACAACATTGTGAAAATGACTATACTACCCAAAGCAATCTACAGATTCAGTGCAATCCCTATCAAGCTACCACTGGCATTTTTCAGAACTAGAACAAAAAATTTCACAATTTGTGTGGAAACGCAAAAGACCCTGAATAGCCAAAGCAATCTTGAGAACGAAAAATGGAGCCGGAGGAATCAGGCTCCCGGACTTCAGACTATACTACAAAGCTACAGTAATCAAGACAGTATGGTACTGGCACAGAAACAGAAATATAGATCAATGGAACAGGATAGAAAGCCCAGAGATAAACCCGCACTCATATGGTCACCTTATCTTTGATAAAGGAGGCAAGA
>NC_041224.1:5671262-5673877 GCF_002837175.3 Physeter macrocephalus | reverse complement strand
CAAAAATAAACTCAAAATGGATTAAAGACCTAAATGTAAGGCCAGACACTATAAAACTCTTAGAGGAAAACATAGGCAGAACACTCCATGACATAAATCACAGCAAGATCCTTTTTGACTCACCTCCTAGAGAAATGGAAATAAAAACAAAAATAAACCAATGGGACCTAATGAAACTTAAAAGCTTTTGCAAAGCAAAGGAAGCTATAAACAAGATGAAAAGAGAATCCTCAGAATGGGAGAAAATATTTGCAAATGAAGCAACTGACAAAGGATTAATCTCCAAAATATACAAGCAGCTCATGCAGCGCAACATCAAAAAAACAACCCCCAATCAAAAAGTGGGCAGAAGACCTAAATAGACATTTCTCCAAAGGAGATATACAGATTGCCAAGAAACACATGAAAGGATGCTCAACATCACTAATCATTAGAGAAATGCAAATCAAAAGTACAGTGAGGTATCACCTCACACTGGTCAGAATGGCCATCATCAAAAAATCTGCAAACAGTAAATGCTGGAGAGGGTGTGGAGAAAAGGGAACTCTCCTGCACTGTTGGTGGGACTGTAAGTTGGTATAGCCACTATGGAGAACAGTATGGAGGTTCCTTAAAAAACCAAAAATAGAATTACCATACGACCCAGCAATCCCACTACTGGGCATATACCCTGAGAAAACCATAATTCTGAAAGATTCATGTACCACAATGTTCATTGCAACTCTATTTACACTAGCCAGGACATGGAAGCAACCTATGTGTCCTTCGACAGATGAATGGGTAAAGAAGATGTGGCACATATATACAATGGAATATTACTCAGCCTTAAAAAAAACGAAATTGAGTTATTTGTAGTGAGGTGGATGGGCCTAGAGACTGTCATACAGAGTGAAATAAGTCAGAAAGAGAAAAACAAATACCATAAGCTAACATATATATATGGAATAAAAAAATGGTTCTGAAGAACCTAGTGGCAGGACAGGAATAAAGACGCAGACATAGAGGATGGACTTGTGTACACAGGGAGGGGAAGGGTAAGCTGGGACGAAGTGAGAGAGTGGCGTGGACATATATACACTACCAAATGTAAAATAGACAGCTAGTGGGAAGCAGCCGCATGGCACAGGGAGATCAGCTCGGTGCTTTGCGGCCACCTAGAGGGGTGGGATAGGGAGGGTGGGAGGGAGACGCAAGAGGGAGGAGATATGGGGATATATGGATACATATAGCTGATTCACCTTGTTATAAAGCAGAAACTAACACACCATTGTAAAGCAATTATACTCCAATAAAGATGTAAAAATATATGTAAATAAATAAATTGGAGTTTCCCACGACCCCCTCCTTGGGTTCAATTAATTTGCTAAAGTGGCTCACAGGAGTCAGAGGAACATTTTACTGACTAGATCACCCACTAGAAAAGGATACAACCCAGGAACAGCCAGATGGAAGAGATGCACAGGGCGAGGTCTGGGGAAGGGCAGGGCTGGCATGCCCTGTTCAGGCTCCACTTGCCCTGCACCAGCCTGCGAGCTTGCCTAACTCTGTCCTTTTGGGGTTTTATGGAGGCCTCGTGACACAGGCATGGTTGATTAATCTCATCGGCCGTTGGTGACTGAACTCAGTCTCCAGCCCCTCTCGCGTCCCTGGAGGTCGGGGCAGGACTGAAGGTTCCTACCCTCCAATCGAGGTTGGTCCCCTGGCCACCAGCCCCCATCCTTAGGGTCTTTCTGGAAGTCACCTTATTCCCATAAGCTCGGGTGTGGTTGAAAGGAGTTTTTGTTTGATCAGTAACAAAGGACACTTTTATTGCTCTTATCACTTACAAAATTTCGAGGGTTTTGGGAGCTCTGTGCCAGATAAGGGAGGAAGATCAAATGTATGTTGTTGATAAGTCATAGTGTCACATGCCCCCTCTTGAAGATTACAGCACCTGAATTAGGACTAGGCTTCCCACATTCATCAGACGTTTTGCCTTGCTCCTGTTAAAGAAAAAATAGTATTTGAACTGTTAAAAAATTTCTGACACTCATGAAAGTAAGGCAGACTTTATTCAAGAGAGGCCATTGTGATGAGTGGAGAGACCACTGTGGTGGGGGGCTTGGAGTTGGGGAGGATCGGGCTCAAGTACGCAGACAGCTTGGGCACATGGGAACTCATAGCCAAAGTCACGGGTCAGCATGGATGTCCTTGTGTGGAGATTTACTAAAAGGAATATCTGGGGTACGGGGGATTCTGTCTAAACCAACCTAATAGGATTCCCGTTGCAGGCGGGCCAGGGCGATCGGGCCTCCCCTGGGGGGTGGAAGGAAATGAGGAGCCTGAACAGATACTGAGGGTGGCAGGTTCTGGTTAAACTGGCTGATAGGGATTCTTGCCAAAATTGTGCAGGGCAGGAAGCCCAGGAGTCAGGCCTGGTTGAGAAAGACTTCAGGGGGTCCTGAGGTGAGTTCGATTAATGAGAAAATCTTCCTTATGCTCTCAGCTGCAGCTCTTGGAAGTCTGAGCTGGGGGCCTTCTCATCTCCCTGCTCCCCTCCCCTCCTCCCCTTCGCCTTCCCCTCCTCCCCTTCGCCTTTCCCTCCTCCCCCTCCCCCTCCCCTCCTCCCCTTCGCC
>NC_041224.1:5640422-5670653 GCF_002837175.3 Physeter macrocephalus | reverse complement strand
TCCACCTCCCCACTGCTGAGGGGGGGCAGCTCCAAGAGCCCTCCCCTGCACTCCTGCTGCTTGGGTTATGCTTCACAGCCAAGTCCTGAGGAGGAAAATACTCCAGTGTTGATTTTAAAGGTCTTCTGTGTATGTCTCATGAGCAGATCTAATTTTTCATCATAATAAACAGTGATAGAAAAATGTAGCATTGTAGTATTTTAAGACCCCACGGACAGTGGTGAACCAAGACAGGAGAGGTGTGCTATAATCCCCCGCCCCCATTATTTGATGTGAGCGATTGCCGTTTTCTTAGTATTTGTTTGGAGAGCTGTGCAAGCTCAGTCTCAGTACCTGTGACTCCGCCCCTCCCCATCACATCACACCCCTAATTCCTTAAATCCAAGAGCCCCTGGTGGCCTTTTCAGTGTATTTAGATAAAAAGCAATTTGAATATGCTGCCACCAAAGAATTTCAGTTTTTCTTGACAGTATTTTATAATTGCATCTGACTTAGATGTAATCAGGTACTTAGATATGCAGAGAAGCAGCAGCCTGAGGCATCTCGTCTCATCTGTGAGATCCAGCAGGTTCTCGACCTGTGTACACGGACAGACTTTAGAGTCTTCTGGCTCCACAATCTGCCTGGATTAGGTGCAGCTTTCTGTGTATCTTGTGAACGTTTCTGAGGACAGAGAAGGTCCGTGGTTTTCATCTGATCCAAAAATATCCATGGCTCCTGAAATGCCAAAGGCCATTGTACTACAGTATTATTTATGTAACCGAAATGGTAACATAAAACACGGATGACTGTTTTTAAAAGGGCCTGATTTAGGACCTGTGATGGTGGGTACCTAGCGTAGTGCATTGTGCCAATTTTTGAGCTATGCTCTTTCACCCTACTTTGCTAGTTCAGTCAAAAATTATAAATAGAAAGATAAACTAGTCTCTCAGGGTCCGGAAGCTTGTTGATTATCACAGGACCAGACGTTACCACCTCACCAGTTGGAGGATGTTCCGTGTCACTGTCACTGGAGTGCTTTCATGCCCACCCTCCACGCTCAGGGGTCACCTGAAGGGGAAAGCTGTACTGTTGAGGAGAAATATATTTGGAGGTCAGAGGAAGGATGGAGGGTGGTGTTGACATTGAACAAGTACTGTGACTTTTTACTGGTTCCTCGTGTTAAAGAACAAAATTCAATGGAGTAAATTTTAAAGATCTCATTGGATGTATTCAGTGATTCATGGAACAGACAGCATCCACCTGGCAGATGGAAGTGAGCTCTGAAGAGCTGTACAAGGCGACAGGTTTTACAAGCCCCAGCGAGCAGGGGCACGGAACTTACCCTGGGCGTTTGCTGAGTGATTAAAGCAGGCTTACTTGCCTTGTATGGAGCAGGGGAAAGGCTTGGAGCTGACTGCTTGGCCCAGGCCTTCCTTTCCTGGCAGAGCTGAGCACAGGATCTTAAATTTTGGTTTTGCTGATGTGGGGCTTTGCACAGGCGACTCCATCTTGGGCCCAGTCTGGTTACTTCAGTGCTAGTATGGCCATTTTTAGGATCTAAGGGTAGGGACAGTGATTTGCCTTACTGAAGTCCTTGTGTAGGTATCTGCCTTGGGTCTGGCCTATTACTTGTTCCAGGATAAAAAGCACTGCTCAGGCGGATGCAGAGCTGCTGTGCTCATGGGCAGGTGCATTTGTGATAAACACCGTAGACTTCCAACCCCAGTGAGTGACTTGCAAAATCTTATATAAATCATGGTTCAGTGTAATAGCTCTCAGTTAATTCTTTGTTTTCTCACTTGTGTGTCAGACCTGCTTTTGCTAAGGAGCGTAAATCATTCTGACTGTTAAAATGGTCAATTCTGGACAGGGAACTAGTGAGAAAGTAGATAAGAGCAATTGTTCTTTCTTTGTTGGAAGATTAAAGACTCTTAGTTGAATTGAAGATCCAATCTGGCTTTGCAGTTTGCTGAATTGACTTAAGAAAACGAATTTGCTTTGGTAAGGAACTAAGCTACTTAAAGAATAATTTCACAGTGTAACTTTTTTAGGCAAACTATAATTGCAAAAATTATTTAAATTCTTTCTTTAATAGGAATTGGGCATAGAATAAGTCTCAACACTGAGTTAAAATATATCATGTAGAAAACAGCATTTTTATTTTAAGTACATTTGAAGAGAGATACTATTTGGTTAAAATAGTTAAATATGTTATCTAGTTGTTTTCATATGTTTTTATTCAGTAATTTCTCTATCTTGACAGGCGATTGAAGGAAAGAACCGTCTGCCTATAGGTATGAGGAGGATTGCTATAACTATTTCAGATCATTAATAACTAGATATAGACAATACATTCATTGGTAGCTTGGGAGACCGAAACAGAATGGATTTCCAGCTGGAGATAATTGGTTACTTTTTAGCTTAAAACATATACTAACAAGTAGAAAAAGGAATTGACACTGATGTAGTCATCTAATAACGCCATAAACATTTACTGTTTTTACAAACAAGGAATTTATAAGTAGCTGATAAAATTTTTTTTAAACTGGTGTTTCCTCGGTGTGGGCATGCAGGGAAATTTTAGCAGTTTTCTAATGAACAGTTTTTGTTTTAAACACTATGCCTTTATTTTCATGTGTATTAGAAAACATAAAACTAGCTCATCAAACTCAGGGTTTCACTGCTATTTGTTTTAAAAGGGTCCAAAGTAGGTATTTAAGTTAAGAAAGACTTGATTGAAGAAAAATGTTGAGTTGTTTTTTATGTAATGTAAACGTTGTCAGGGTGGTATATGAATGAGGGAAGTTTGGGAACTACTGATGCTAATTGTTGATACACAGCTTTCTGTTTAACTTTGAGTTGATGTATTTTAAAGAGTAATAATGAACTGGGGAGTAGGGTGGGGTGCTACATTTGAGGAGCAATCTCACCTGTGAAATTGGGCCCTGAGCCTTTTCATGGTCTGATGCAGGCCCTTTCTTATTTCCTCTTAGCTGTTTAGTGTCGCGGTAACCTGGTATTTCCGCAGCCTCCGTTCCACTTTTCCGCTTTACGTGGAACTCTCTCCCCCAGTACGCAGCGTGCTCTCAGAGAGGGGATTATACCGTCTTCATCCGTGATGATATAGTGCCTGGTAGTTGCTGACTAAGGCATGTGGCTCTTGTTCAATAAAACTAATAGATGTAAAGCCAGATATTTAATTAGTCCGAAGTTAAAACAACAGCCCCTCCCCCACCCCCCAAATTACCAGATAGTTTTATGAATAGGCAAGCTGCAGACTTTTGGTACTAGGAGCTCAAAAAGAACAACAAAAAAATCCCCCCCCCACCTTAAAATTGTTTTACTTTTCTGTCTTCCTCGTGGTATCACCTTGACTCTGCTTGGAAAGACAGCACCAGCGGGATAGAGTGCAAGGAGCCCTGGGTCTGGTCTCATCCCGTTCTGTGGATCTGGGGCAGGAATGGTGAGGTGAGGTATAACCTGCCGCAGAGGGTCTTGGGTCAGATGAAATCATGGCTGTGTAAATATTCAGTATTGCCAGGACCCACAGGAGTGTGTATTTTTATTTTTACTCTTAAGTGTTAGCACATGACTATAAATACCTTCCCTAGAAATTGTGTATCCACCCCTCCCACACATAACCGGTCTGCCCTTTCCTTGTTGAAGAACAGAAACAAAGCCCCCATCCACAGACAGAAGCCCACCTCCTGGTTTATTGGCATCTCTCTAAGCTACCTCAGATCCTTTTGGGGGAAGGAGTCAGAGTATGAATTTATAAAAACTTTTTTTTTTTTTTTTTTTTTTTTTTTTTACTGTTTATATAATATTTTTTTCTGAAGAGCATTGGTAGTTCCAGAATACATTATTGGTGACTTAAAAACAAAACAAAAATAAACATAATTCATTTCATCTTTGAAAGAGACTTTTGTTAGGAGTTGGTAGTGGTGAATTATTTTCTGTGACATGGAAAGAGAAAGTATGCAAGAAACTTACTTGGTCCTGGGATAAGGTAATTCTGATGGACCATTTATTGACCATGATACACGACTTAATGTTTATGACTGTTATATGTACTGTGAAAGGCATTTGATTATTACATTTAACACTTTAAGATATTATTATTTCTGTTCAGGGGGAAAAGAAAGCTGATAAGTGGCAGAGCTTGGATTTGAGTCTAGGTTTGATGGACTCAGAAGCCCAGTGGTTGTTCACCCTGGCTGTGTACTTGATTCACTGGGGAACCTTACTGGTGCTGGTGAAGTTCTCCTTCATGGTTTACATTTTTTTCAATATAAACTAATTGTGATTAATAACGTTCATGTCTGATGATTCCAATATCTGAATTACCTGTTAATTTGTTTCTATTGTCTTTGTTGGCTCTGTCTCTTGATATGTCTAGTAATTTTTGGTTGAATATTGGACATTATAGAGAATTGTAGTGATGTGGTCCCTTTGGGGTCCCAACTGAAAGCTGGTGGGATTTAGTAATGTTCTTCTACCTTGCTGAGCCCCAAACTCCAATTTTTATCTTTCCAGCCTGGTGAGATAGACTGTATCTCTGCTCAGCTTCTCAGTCACTCACCAGCTGCATTGTTTGACTTCTCTATCCTGTGGTTTGGTTTGCTAATGAACCGGTGAATGCTTTGAGAAGAAAAGCAGCTCAGACTGCTGGACTCACTTCTTTGTGCTTTTCTTCTTGTGGGACTTCTGGCCTCTCAAGTCCTAGCTGCCTTACTAGGCCTGAACTCCATTTTTTGTCTTCCCAGGCCTGTCAGACTGACCGAGGTTCTCTTTAATTCCTCTTTTTAACAGTCGTCTTCTCCTATCTTCGTAACCTCTCTGTCTACACTGCTTATGAATTGGGAAGTGAGAGAAAGCAGCGTTGGGTACATCTCAAGAGCCTTTTTCTCCAGGATCTTGGCCATTCAAGTCCTACTTTGGGAGGTTTTTTTTTTTTTTTTTTTTAGCTTTCACACAGATTAAAAAAAAGGTTTATCCATGCTTTCTAGTTTTTTTTTTATTCTTATCATCGTCATCTGGAATTAGTTGTTAGGTAGAGCATAAAATGGTTTTTATTAATTTCTGTAATTGCTGCATTTATTTGTACTTGGCTTTTGAAGTTGACGATTAGCCAAGGTATGATTCCGATGGAATTTTATGACTTTTTTAAAGAAATAAAAATGTTTATTTCTAAAAATAAATAAGTGAACTTAATTAGATTTCATTAAAGGGACCATTAGCTGTAAAGCTTTATAAAAGTAATTTTCCCAAAGTCTTGATTATATATGAATGTAATTTTATAATTTACTACTTTCCCAGAATTTTAATTCAGTTAAATGAAAATCAACATTTTATCTCTTTCTATTTTGCTTACTGTGAGACTATTTTAAACATTTTTAGATTGAAAGTTACCTAAAGGTATTTTGAAAAATTGATATCCAGAAACTGTAAATACTGAAAATTCCTTTAAGTACTTCATATTGTAAATGATTTAAATTAAAGATACTTGTTTTCCCATCATAACGAAAAGCTTTTGAATTAAAGCCTGAAAGTAATTAACAAGATAAATATAGAAGCCTAAAATTAAGAGTTTGGCATTAATTAGGTAACATAGTAGAAGATGATCTCAAATTTGAACTTGCATACCTTGATAATTCTTCTCTTTCTCTACCTAAATACCTCTTTTATGGAATGTTATTACATGAAGCAGTGGTACTAAGCAGACTGTTCTGGTACCTTAAAACAAAGTGTCTTTCTTATGCTGCATAGATGGGTAATTTTTCAACGTCTGGAAAGGCAAAATAAGAAGCAGAATTCTTTTTTGAATTCAGTATAACCCTTAGAATGAGTCATGAAGCTAGTTACACAATTTGTCACTAAAACTCAAATACATCATTATTATAGAGTGCAGAATTGCTTAATTTGTTGGCCTGTCAAGGAAACTTTGAACACTGGGTCAGGAACTAGTGAAGAAATTTAAAACATTTTACTTCTGGATAATATTTTTCGTAGACTTTTTGATGATAAGATTACATGGAGACAGTATTTATCCAGAAGATTATGAAATCACAAGAAATTTCAAGATGAATCAACACAAGTTATATTAACTAAGATTTACTAGTAGCGCTCCGTAGAATCCTTGGAGACACACACCTGGAAGAACGTTATTTGCACACTACTACCAGCACACTACTGGGCTTGAAATATTCTTAATGATCAATGAGCAAGTCAAAGCAAATAAGATGCTATAGAAACAATCACATGTTTGTTTACTGATAGTGTAGTGGCCCTGATCAAAAGTGTAAAGTTGTTTTGAAAAAAGAACTTTGATTCAAGTTATGTATTATTTTAATCACAGAGAAGCTTTTATATTTTATATAAAAGTTTGCTATAAATCTGAATTCTTTATTAACTGATGTTATAAAAGTTAGTGAATCTAACAACATCCTAGCCCTTAAAGTTTAATTCTGGCCCTCCATCTCCCCCCATCCCCTCTCCTTGACTTTATACAAAGAAATGGGACCAGTGTGCAATTTCTGCTCTTTCATACTTCAGGTGTTAGAAGACCAAAAGAAAGGTTTTGTCAAGAGTTTGCGTATAAGAAGAACTAACGTAACTTTTTTGTGTGTGTGTGAATGGTTCTCACTTTGTGGACTTGTAGAAAGACAGTTGTTAAGTTGAAAGATGGCTTACTTAAGTAAAAATATATCATTGAACATCTTAATCAGCTTAATAGAAAACTGCAAGAACTGTGTAGATATGTATTACTTTTTAGTGACACTTCAGAGTAAAAATTCAGCTTAGTAAAAATAAGATTAAAATGGCCACCTAATGATGTTCAGTGACTATAGAAGAGTTTTTTCCTGTTTGAGGGAGAAGAATGTTTGAAAATTGACTTTATTTTTCAGACCAGTTCTGTTTAGAGCAGAATTGAGTGGAAGGTACAGATATCTGCCCCCCACATGCGCAGCCTCCGCCGTGCCCACACCGGCACCAGGATGGTATGTTTGTTATAGTTGAGGAACCCACACTGACACAGCATCATTATCAACCAGAGTCTGTAGTCTGTATCAGGGAAGTTTGATTGGATTTAAAGTCCATTAAAGTCACAAATGCATGAAAGAATAGGAAATGTGAAATCCAATTAAAATTTTTGAATGACAGTAAAAATGATTTTAAATGTGTCACCTGGTGTGAACCAAGTTTATTGTTGATGGGGCTCCATCTGAAATTTGAAGAGCTCATCTGGGCCTCAACAAGCACAGAACTCAGTGTAACAAAAGTTTGTTCATAGAAACAAGCTTAGGTTTCTCATGAAAAAAATCTGAGCACATTTTCTTTGGGAGTTTTATATAAATTCTGGATTTAATATCTTCCCTAGTACTTTGTATTTAAGTTTCCTGATCATAATTATAGGATATAAAGAAAGTATAATTGATTTGTTTCACCAAGAGCAGACTTCCAGGCATCAGAAAAAATATTTCCAATCTGTGCCATGACATGAAACACTGAACTGTATTTGCTGCTTTTTAACACCGTGGAGTCACTTAGTTTTTAATCTAAGTGGGTGGTCTTGGTGAGGGATAAATTCCATCTAGGGAACCTAGAATCTCCTACAGGATTGTGGAGCTTTTTGAAATGTATACAGTTTCTCGAGAACCATCTGTATCCTTCCTGTTGGTCAGGCTGACATAGCTCGGAGAACTTCCAGTCATCACCTTAGCGGGCTGTGGTTGCCCCGGTAACCTTAGGGCACACATGTACTTGCTCATTTGTCCACTCAGCATACATTTAATGCGCATCTCTGTGCCAGCCATTGTGGAATATAATTTATATTTCTTAAGAAGTTTATAATTTCATGGAGGGGAAAGTCACACCGATACTGACATAAATGTTTAAGTACGATGATAGATTAAATAGGCCTTGAGACCCACAATGGAATTGTGAAATTTTGAAAGATTGCCATAGTATGTATGATTTTTTTCTATTTTTAATTACACAAGAATTGAATAAGTACTTGTGAAATTTAAAAAAATAAAAAAACATAGTCTAAAAATTTATTCCCATTTTATACCCCACCCTCCCTCCTGGTTCCACTTTTCATTCATTGTTTTAAACCATTGCCTGATGGATGGACATTTTAGGTTTTTTCCTTTTTTTTTTGTCATCAATGATGCTTAGTTTCCTCGTACGTATATATTTGCACACACGTGAGTTATGTTTCTAGTGAAAATTCTTAGGAGGAGAACCCTGGCTGAAGAAGATCTCTCTGGTGTGTTTGCTACTGGAGCCCTTAGAGTCAGTAGGCTTTTCTTTTAAAGATAACGAAGAACTCGGGACGCTGTGGGCGTTGGAGTTGCAGAAATCGTCCGGAGGACCGCAGTCCCCGTGGTTTGGTGGCAGCATCTGCAGAGGTCCGGAGTTGCGGGGTGTCTGCGTTGTCCCTGGTTCATCTTCAGCTGCCCACCTGGGCCCTCACCTCCTTCTCCTGCCCCGGGAGCCACCACCGCCCTCCCGTCGCCCTCCCGTCCCCGTCTAGACGTGCTCTTCCCCAAACTGCGCTGTCCGCCTGCCCTGTGGACCTTGGTCAGGCCCGGTTCCCGGGGCCGGGGTCTTCCGTCAGTGCCAGAGTGTGTACAGGGTGACGTTTCACTCGTCCTAAAGAGGTGACATTCCTGGGCTGGAATGTCCCATTTACTGTCTCTTCCCTCTCTTCTCCTACTCCACGTGCTTCTCTACAAACTTTTTGGGATGTAGCTAGCGACGCCCAGAAATGTTTCTGGTTGTTGATGAGGTATTTCTCTGGGTCGGGGTGCTCTGTGATCGGAATTTTGTTGGCTGATTAAAATCGACCAGGAACAAGCATTTCAGTAATAATTTGTAGAATTAGGAAAAAATGAGTTCCTGCCGCTTTCCTATACATTTTTTTTCAAAGTACCTTTGCACTGCGTTCCAGTGAGCACCATAGTTTGCAAATAAAGGGGGAAAGTGCTAGAAGTTCAGTACTCTCTGGATTCCGTCCGCGTTGCAACAAGTTCATGTTTGTCGTTTGGTTGCAGATTCCCGCTGGAACCCACCCCCCCGCCCCGCGCCTCCCCATCTCCCACCCTCATTCAGTTGTTCGCCAGCCTGCGATTCGTAGCGATTTATGGGGGCCTCAGGTGTGGACCCCTTACTTCGTACAGGCTTCTGTGTGTCCCTTCCGCGGTGCTCCCCAAGGCCCTCCCGAGCTGGCTGTGTGCCGGGGCGGGACACCGAGGTCCCCGGCCGGCACTCTGCTGCGGATGACCTTGACCGCAGGTTTCACCTCGTTCTTCCTCGGCCGTTCCTGCCCTTGTGGGTGGGAGACCCGGTGAGGATATGGGCAGCAGAATGCGACTCAGTCAGATGCGGTCTCTGCCCCGGTTTTCATTTTGAGATAAACGTTCTTTATGGTGGTTTGCATAATACTCATTATTTCCACCCACCGTAATTCTGTTGGGTAGGTATTAAGTAATTATCTCTAGTCTCTCTTTTTATTTACTAGTTAAGGGATAATAAATCTAGGAATCCTTGATACTTAAAAAGATAAGATCAGGTATTTGCTCAGGATGATTCAGTACTATTTTGCTAGTGCTATTCATCATAGCCTTGCAAAATTAGTCCTTCAGAGCAGATGCCCAATGCTTTTAGGTCATCCCTCCCTCGCTGAAACGTCTGTTACAACAATGTCATTGCTTTCCAAACGGTAACTTTTTATTTTACTGGGCCGGTCCCTTCCCTCTTTCCTGTCTATAGCAATTTACTCTTCAGGGATTAGGGCAAAGAACACAGCCCTTGAACCACAAGACAAGCCGGAAAGACCACCCTTGAACTGCAAGACACGTTTAGCAAGACTTTCAGAGTCTCTACAGCTGCGATTTTTCTGTCAGAAATCTTGGCTCCTTTGTGAAATTAATGGTTTTAGAAATGTTCACAGTGGTTTAGGGGAGAGTAAAAAGAATCTTTCTGAGACATTGTCACATTTTTTAAATTTTTTATTTATTTATTTTTTGTGTGTGGTACGCGGGCCTCCCTCTGCTGCGGCCTCTCCCTTTGCGGAGCACAGGCTCCGGACGCGCAGGCGCGTTGGCCATGGCTCACGGGCCCAGCCGCTCCGCGGCACGTGGGATCCTCCCAGACCGGGGCGCGAACCCGGTTCCCCTGCATCGGCAGGCGGACGCGCAACCACTGCGCCACCGGGGAAGCCCTTGTCACATTTTTTTAATCCAAAGGGATTGCAGTGCAATTGAGGACAGTCCACACAGGAGTGGACATAGCAAAAGTATCTCTTTTGAGTAATAGGGAAATGATGTCTTGAACCCTCAAGTGGACACAGTTGCCTGGTCTGCTTTGTGTAACTGTTGCTAAAGTGCTGGAATTGCAAAACCAAAACTAAAAATGGATTAGGAACTAGTTTAGGAAACTGTAGACGGAAGACCCACAGTGAAACAAACCACCAGGGCGTGAATGAAGAGGTGGTGGGCGAAGTGCCTCACGTGTCAGCGCAGACACACTGGAGCCAGGACCCTGTGCATTAGAGTCAGACCCATGTTGATATGCTGTGAGTGAAGCAGTGGCTACAGTGAAGATACTGTCCTTGGAAACCTGGACCTCTTCCCCGGTGTATTGTACTGTAAATTGATTGATCCATTGTTGCATACTTGTTTATTTCTTCGGGTAAATTCCTACTAACAAGTTGAGTTGTTGGTTCAGAGGGTATAAACACTTAGAATTTTGGTGGATTATCATGCGGTTTCTTTCTTAAATGGGAAAGAAAGCCATTTGTTCACATTACATCAATGTTGGATGTTTATTTTCATTTTCAAATTTCTAATTTATTAGAAATATAATTTTTAGGGCTTGCAACAGAGCTGAAGTCGTGCAAGTTGCTTTTGTTAATGTGACTTAAATTTTCTTTTTTAAAAGTGAGATTATGGCACCCTCTGCTGAATTTGAAAGGAATTGCTGAATAGTAATGTACAGGTTTGAATAAGAGAATGTATAAATGTGTACTTTAGACTTTCTTGTCCCTTATACGGTGGCCCTTTTTGTTCACGCTGGTCACCACTAGGCCGTGTGATGACGGACATTTGATTAAACCCATATTTTGAAGTGGGCAGAAGACCTGGAGTGAACAAGTCCACAGAGGCAGGAAATAACAGAGGCCAGGTGTATTCAGGGTTGTTTCATAGAAAATTTGAGAGAGGGTGTCCATGTGATTTCTGCAGTGAAAGAAACTAGTAAGAACAGAGGGCAGGTATCATTTTTGGAATTTAAACTTTATCTTGAACGTGCCGCTGAGTCATCAGATAGTTTTTTTTTAGAGCAGTGACACGATCCTTTGAGTATCTTAGAAAGATGATGCTGTGGGTTGGAGGTGGGGACAGGACAGTTCGCCCATCAGTGCATTTGCTGAGTGGGGTCCCAGAGAGAGAGAGAGAGAGACACAGAGCTCTGGGAAGCTGGTTACATGGTGGGTTGGTTTGTGAAAACAAACAAAACTTCACCAAAAAACTTCAGACATGCCGAAAAGTAGAAAGAATAGTACAGTGACTACCCGTAAGTCTACCTTAGGCACAACCGTTGGTAACGTTTTGCCCTGTGTGTCCTGGCCCCTGCTCCGAAGTACGTGGGAGTAGGTTGCAGATGTCTTTACTGTGTACCCGTAGGTACATCAGCAGGCATCTCTCCAAAGTGGCCTCAGGGGAGACATGCTCAGGGGGATACAATCTAGAAAGCTTAGGATTGGGGGTACAGATACGAGGTCCTGTTACACCCTGTGAGAGATGGCACAGAGGCACAAAGGCTTGGTTTACTATACTTCATTTGAGGCTCTCTGGCATTTTCCACCTCTCCTTTTGAGACTGGGAGATGGGTATGTGGTGAACACTGCTATATTTTAAGTAGAAACTTTTAAAAAAGTTTTCTACGTTTTCTTTTTTTCTTTATCAGAAAAAGTTTCAAGCGTGCTCAGTGGTTGAAGAGGCCGGCATTCTTGGGTGAGGTAGCTTCTCCCTGGGAGGAGAGAGAGGTCACTGCAGACGAGCTGGCCAGCCTCGCCCTCAAGGAGGAAGAGGGGCCAGGCCCTTGGATTGTGCTGAAGGCCCCCAGATCAGTGGAAGTCTGTGTGAGGAAGCAGGTGTGTGCCTGGTGCGAGTGTGGGGGGACAGTGCACCCCGGCAGGGCCCTGGCACCTGCAGGGCCTGCCTGCCTCGGGGTAGGGACGCTGGGGCAGGCGGGGAGCCGGAAGTGCCCGCGGGCACTGGGCATAGATGCTGACCTCTTAGTACCTTTGATTGGTCGCGAGTCTGCATACTCTGATCTGGTAAGTGTTTTACGTCATGATCAGTGGGCTTTGCAGCTCTCCCTCCTCTGGGCAGAAGTAGCGAGGGTGTGGGCAGAGGCATATAATACCCACCCTACTGTATATAAAATAGATAGCTACTAAGGACCTACTGTGTGGCTCAGGGAGCTCCGCTCAGTAATGGCCTATATGGGGAAAGAATCTAACAGAGTGGATATATGTATACGTATAGGACTCACTGTCTGTACACCTGAAACTGACACAACATTGTAAATCAACTAGACTCCAATAAAAAATAAAATAAAATAAAAATAAACAAAACAAACCAACAAAATATCATGGCAGGAATTGGTAATGGGTTCACTGTTGACTCATTCATTCTTTCATTCATTCAACAAACACTAGGGAGCCACCTCTTACTGTATACGGCAAGCTCTATTCTCAGACGCTAGGAATTCAGGCAGCAATACAGGCAGAAGTCCCTGCCTCTCCTGGCTGACATTCTAGCAGGAAAGACAGACAGTCGACTCGATAAACGAAACACACATAGTGATTAGACTGTGACGAGCATGAAGAAAAGACATCAAGTCGGGGTGGGGTTTGTGGGGAGATTCTGCAAAGGGGCCGCCCAGGGAGTCCCCTGAGATGCCGTTTGGGGAAGGACCCACGAAGACTGCCCGGGATCATAAAGTGCGTTTCCCTTTTGTCACATCGTGTCTTCCAGAGTGTGTTAGTACAAGACAGTGTGCCTACAAGTCCCCTCAAAGGCTTTGGTAGCGTTCTGTGGAATGTTCTTTTGTGTAAACGTTTCCCATGGTTTCTGAACAATGACTGGCACGTTACTTCCCTTAGCAACTTAATTTTTGTTCCTTCTTCATGTGGAACTTTGGAAATGTTAGCTTTTTCTCTTTTCTGTTCATTCATTTCATTCTGGAAATGAAAATAATCCTTTTCAGAGGTATGATATGCAGATTAAAAATTTACAAAGTATAGTCAGTAGATTCCGGCAACTAATATTAATGGCTTAAACATTGAGGTAGTTGAAGAAAATAACATTAAAAGGTATATGAACAATGAAATACTCAAAGTGAATTACCCTTGGGTATAACTGACTGAGTGTGAGATTCTCTGCTGTTTAATACCTGCAGGGCCAGTACAGAACAGATACTCTTGTCATCAATGTAGGATTCACCGGTTTTCTGTACAATGTAACGTTAGGGTTTTGAATTATTCTTACGGGGGTTATTCTCTTTGCTTTCAGCTTTGGATGTCATTAAAGTAGATGACGTCAGTGGTGATGCAGAGCTACCAAAATCAGTCAGTAACTGGGGAAATCTCTGTAGCGCCAGCAGGGAGAGGAGTTTATCTTTCTGTGGGTCTTGTCTTTTTTTTTTTTTTTTTTTGCGGTACGCGGGTCTCTCGTTGTGGCCTCTCCCATTGCGGAGCACAGGCTCCGGACGCGCAGGCTCAGCGGCCACGGCTCACGGGCCCAGCCGCTCCGCGGCACGTGGGATCCTCCCGGACCGGGGCACGAACCCGCGTCCCCTGCATCGGCAGGCGGACTCTCAACCACGGCGCCACCAGGGAAGCCCTTGTCCTTTTTATGTTAAAAAAAATCCAATTTGTGTTTCTTTATAGAGAAATAAATGATCAGGCTATACTTTAGGTTAGAGGCTTCTTTTATTATTATTAGCATATAAAATTAACTAATTTCCTTGTTTAAAAACCGAAATACATACTGTTTATAAAGTTCCTTCACTTGTGGAAATCCCCCCCCAGATGAGCATGTAAGAAAATAGGACATATAGGGACTTGAATAAAGTCTCACGTGCAAGAAGGTGAGGATTTCCTGTAAGAGTATTAAGACCACCGTGGAGGAGAATTTAGTACAAAGTTGTCTGTATTATAAATGAACAGGGTTTTTGAATTAGATATTTGCTTTTGTCACTATCTATGATAGCTTTAAAAAATACATATGTAAATACGCATTAACTATTGTGTATTACATTTAGTTTCACTCTTTGGTCCTGTCCTTATTTAGAAAATATAGTTAATGTTGGTAGCATGACATAATTAATATTTTGCAAATAAGAATTGATATTTGGGAAGCTTATTTTTTGATGGTTCTGTTGTAGGGCCTGAGAAACTGATGAAAGTAGACAGTTTGCATGATTTCTGTTGTCAGTAAACGAAATCATGTTTATAAATGTCCAGATTCATTGCAGATGTTTTTAGTAGGCTACATTTTAAGCAACTATTGTGTTGAACCACACAATATTTATTAGTACCCAGTAAATAACAGTGTGTGAATGCTTATTACATGATTTATGTTATTTAAAAATTATACCAGTGATTTCTGTACATGATCAGTTTATCCGTCAGGAAGGGCTAGGTTGACCTTCAGTAGCAAACGGCTCCAACACCGTGCTCATCTCTTGTTCATGCAGTGTGTCCATCGCGTGTTGGCAGGGGGCACTGTTCCACGACGTACTCTGTCAGGCAGCTGGAACGCTGGACAGCTGTGAAAGGCAAGGCGTCGAATCTCATGGTGGCTCTTAAATGCACCTTCCTGGAAGTGACAGACCTGTCTCCTTCGTGTTACTGGTCAAGGCATCAGGGGTCGGGCGGAGAAGGCGTGAAGTCTGGTGGCTCAAGAGCAAGCTAGAGGATGTGGATCTGAAATGTGCAGTTCCCTTACTTGTAAATAAAGAGGATAAAATAAAAGAAGGATATCAAGCAAAAGACTGAGAGAGTGGGGAAGCTAATATTTGAGCATCTGTTATGTTCCCAGTGCTTCAGATATGTCTCATTTGTTCATCACAAGACGTAATGAATCATAGAAATGATTTCCATTTGACACCAGAGGGAACTGAATAGGCGGGATTAAATTAAGAGTGAAGAGGCAGCGCTGTGTAGTGTGGTTACCAGCGTGGGCGCTGGATTCACACATGCTGATGGGAGAATCCCTTCAAGCTGTGGCTTAGAGCAAGTGGCTTAGAATTCAGTTTCCTCATCTGTAAGACAATGGTAATAGTCCTTATGCGATGAGATTATTGTGAGAATTAAATGAGACGTTGAGTTTTTAACCTCATGTCTGGGAAATTGGGTGCATTCAGTGTTATCTGTTGCTCACATTTGTGTGTGTATTTTTTCTTTTGTTTTATTTGGTTTCCCAAGGTCTCATATCTTGTAAGTTGTGTGTGTGTAGTAAGTGGTAGAATCAGGAGACTGGACTGTCTCCCACCAGAGCCTGTATTCTTTTCATTATAGGACGTTTAAACGTTTGCTAGATTAGAGAACGTGAAGTAGAGCGTGATGAAAACGTGGTTGAAGATTATTCATAAAGGCTGTCATCTGTTGATTGGCTCCTGTGGGTTATAGGTGTTGTACTTAACGTCGTTGCACGTACTCTCATTTCATTAAATCGTCTGGCCAAGACCATGGAGTCAGGAAGGCAGGGCTGGGCTCTCATCCGAGGTCTGTCCTGTGTCCAAATCTGCCCTCTCTTCATTAGGCTGTGCTGTCTCCCCGTAAGTAAAATAGTGAGGTTACGCTGACCGTGAAGGATCAGGTCAGAGCTCTTGGCAGGTTGGAGTTGGTCACATACAGAAGCGCTTCTGACTGGGGGCTGTGATGCAGTTTGGAGGACGTATGATGATACAGGCTCCATCCTCGAGGAGATCTAGTGGGGGATTGTAAGCCCAACGGAGATGCAGAATTACATCGATGTATCTTAATGATCAAAAACGATCGGTTTCTGCAGTAGAGGGGACTTCAGGGAGTGCTGGTGGGCTGCTGGGGAGGATCTGGAACTGAGACTCGGTCGAGGAAAATGCAGTGCAGAAGATACCATCCTCGCCTGCCCCCATCACATAGAGGAAAGAGTTTACTACAGCAAAGAAGTGGTTCGTTTATCGTTGATAGTGTAGTCTTGAAGACTGTCCAGGACTTTTTAGCGGTGGGTGGTAGAAGATAAACATGGTGAGAAAAGGTCGTTGTCAGAAGAGCGGCCTCACCGTGCGGCTGAGGCTGTGCACAGCACTGGAGAGGCTGCTGAGTTTCCCGAGCACGTCTGGAGAACAAGCACAGGGTCGCGGTGCACTGCTCGCGGCCGTGGCTCAGGTCGTCTGGCGTGGGGTCATGGCTGGTGAGCACCAGGTCGCTCCTTACACCTGGGCTTCCCGACGAGGGGCAGGTGAGGCGTGACGTGGCGCGTGCCGCGTAAGCCCTGATGCTGACGAATGGGGGTCAGTGCCCCTTCCCGTCAGGTGGAGCCCCGGGGTCCTGGGGCTCCTGCGACTGGCCGGGCAGCCTTGAAGCCCGAGTCTCCTAACCTGGGGGTTATAAAGCATTGTTTCTCTCATTTCCTCTCTTAAGTCTTCAGAGGTTTATAAAATTCTTTCAATGGGAGTCCTCTTTGCTGTCGCTTTGGTTTTTTCCTTTCCATTTGTGATACGTAAGTTTTGTATTACATAATAATTGAACCCTGGTGAGTTTGTAAAATGTGAGATGTTTTAATTTCTTGTAATTGTCCCCTTTTTTTGAAATCCAGAACTTTCTGGATTGGTTGTATAAAGCATATTTTTGTACATATGGCACCCTAATGCATTCATTGCCAGTTGTAAGTATATTTTTTTATTGTCTCTGTGTAGACAGAAATTGTAGAGAATTTTTTTATTGTCTGACAGAGTCTAAGATTCTTGGAATAGACAAAATTGAAATGTGATTTTGTTTATGATTAGGAATTGCATAGGTTAAAATTCCGTACCTATTATTTTGCATACATTTCTGCATAATAGGAAATTGACAAAAATTTGAACTTTCTTTGAATATTTAAAGAATAACCAATCAAGAAGTTGCTGGAAAGCATGCTGTTGGACCCTTAAGTCACTGGCAGATAGGGTATAATGTACAGGATGGTGTCAGCAAATCTGACCCTCTACTTCCTGGAAATAAAATTCTGTGGGAACAGGGTCACACCCACTCATTTGCATATTGTCTGTGTTGAGCCTGGAGACCACAAAGCCTAAAATGTTTACTGTCTGCCTTTTGTAGAACATTTGTGCCTGCTCTGGCCACAGACAGCAGTTCTCAAACTTTGGGGTCTCTGGACCTTTTTAGACTCTTAAAAATTATTGAAGACTCCGAAGTGTTTTGTTTATGTGTATTATATTGATATTTACTGTATTGGAAACTAAAACAGAGAAATTTTAAAAAGTCGTTTCAATTCACTTAAAAAGAACAATATTAAACTTGTTATATGTTAGCATAAATCATGTTTTTATGAAAAATAACCGTTTTCCAAAAAACCAAAAACATGAGTGAGTTGGGAATTCCTCTAATGCCTGCCGGACTAGAAGACAGTTACATTCTCAGATGTGTATACTTTTCATTTGTTGCTCTTGTAGTTGAAGGATATGAAGAAAAACCAATCTTACACAGATCTGTAGCTGGAAAAGGGAGTATTTCAGTAACCTGTTCAGGTAATTGTAGATGTTCTTTGTTACTGCAGTTGACCCTTGAACAATGTGAGGCTTAGGGGCGATAACTGTTCATGAAGTTGAAAATCCGCTTGTAACTTGTAGTTGGCCTTCTAGATCCATGGATTCAGTCAGCTGCGGATCCTGTAGTCCTGTTAAATCTATGTATAAGTGGAGCCATGCAGATCAAACCCGTTGTTGTTCAAGGATCAACTGTGCCTCAAAACTCGACATGTGGTAGTTTCAGTGTTGCAGTATGGACTCTGAAAATACATCAACAGACGTATCATATTGGAACTTTCAAATCTGTTGGTCTGTCCTGCGTTTTGACTGGATCTTTGATTCACACATTATTTTTTAAAATATTATGCATTGATAATTTCAAAAATATTGGTTCACTATCCACAGTTTGACACAATATAAAAAAAAAATCACATTTGCTCATATCACCACTGATCTTGGAAGAGCCTGTGGGTTTGGGGAAGCTGGTGGACCTGTGCAGAGCGGGAACTGGTTGCAGGGAGCTTGCATTTTGGTTAACACGGTGCCGTGCAAAACGAGGACCACCTCTAGTGGACACAGGTTTTATAAAATTCTGTTTTTTTGCTTGAGTGTTTATGCTTTATCATTAGCAATGCCTCGAGTCAGTTATTATTAATTTTACTACTTCATTAAGGACATTCTAAAATCAATGCCCTTCTGTCTTTTTTTTTTTTTTTTTTTTTTTTAAATGAGACTGTTTGGTAGTGAAGAATTAACTAGGACGGATAGTTTCCATTTGGTACTGTTATCTTGATTTGTGCTAAGGTACCCATGGTTTTGTCCACCAGTATTTTCATCATTGGTGCAAATGTCCACACATTGCAAAAGGCAAATAACATCTTGATGGTTTTATGAAAACAGTTTGACTTCAGGGACGCCTCTGAAAGGATCTCAGAGACCACTGGTGTCTGCAGACCAAACTTTGAGAACTGATGGTATAAAAGGTTTAAATACCACTTTCTGTAAGCAGATTGATGCCACCTACCTGTATTGCTTCCTGTATTTTCTAACAATTATAATTTATGAAGATTTGCTGCTTGCATTGGCTAATACAACTCATGCATCTTTCAGGTAGAGTTTTTTTTTTTTTTAATGTCAGGTTTGTTAAAAAAAAAAAGGTTTACTCTTTGTGTGTTATTGCTGTTAGGTTTTGAAAGTGTAAGTTGAGAGTATTTGTAACTCATGAAGTAATCTACCGTTGGATTACTGGGCACATTTACTGTCTCTTGAAATGATGGGATGTTACTATGATTATTAGGTTTTTTTTTTGTTTGTTTTTTGTCTTTGGTGGTACTTGGGCCTCTCACTGTTGTGGCCTCTCCCATAGCGGAGCACAGGCTCCAGACGCACAGGCTCAGCGGCCATGGCTCACGGGCCCAGCTGCTCCGTGGCATGTGGGATCTTCCCGGGCCGGGGCACGAACCCGTGTCCCCCGCATCGGCAGGCAGACTCTCAACCACTGTGCCACCAGGGAAGCCCCTGATTATTAGTTTATTTATGATGACAGATAATTAAAAGTTTTCATATTCTTGAATACTCTTCCAAATAGAGAGGGCGTGAGTTTGGAAAATTAGGTCCGGTGCCTGATTTCTCATTCATCTGTGTTAACCTCGTGTGTGTGTGTGAAATATTGTGATTTATATAATAAATATATATCTGGTGTTCTGTGTAACCGTTTCTGCTTCTAAAACCCTTGGAATTTCCTAAGTGATAAGAGTGGCAAAGGTGTCTTTCGTTTTTCCTAACTGCTTTCAGTCATGCCTTTGTTTATGTGACTTTTGGGACGCCCTTATGCATGGGGGCTGGGGGCCAGGGCAGCCAACCTTGATTGGAGGGCTGGAGCTTTCAGTCCCACCCCACAACCTCCAGGGAGGGGAGAGGGGCTGGATGTTGGGTTCAGGCGCCAGTGGGCCAGTGATTTATTTAGTCAACCATGCCTGTGTGACGAAGCCTCCATAAAACCCCAAAAGCCTAGGGTCTGGAGAGCTTCCATTCCAGGTTGTGGACACGTGGAGATTTGGGGGAGGGCGGCTCCCAGGGAAGGGGTGGGAGCTCCACCTCGCCCTGTGCAACTCTTCTGTCTGGCTGTTCCTCATCATTTCCTTTTACAGTTAACCAGCAACCTAATAAGTAAATGTTTTCCGGAGTTCTGTGAGCCCCTCGGGCAAATTCAGTGAACCTGAGGGAGCTGGGGGAAACTCTGTTTTGTAGTCAGTCAATCAGAAGCACAGGTGACAACCGGGGTTTGCAGGTGACATCAGAAGGGGGCCAGTCTTGTGGAGCTGAGCCCTTACCTTGTGGTATCTGGCCCTATCTCCAGGTAGACAGTGTCAGAACTGAGTTTAATTGTAGGTCGCCCAGCTGGTGTCACAGATCTGCCTGGGGTGTGGAAAACCACATCTGCTGTCAGAAGTGAAGTATTGATAGTGGAGGAGATACACAGGAGTGTGTGTGTGTGTGTGTGTGTGTGTGTGTGCGTGCGCACACATTAATAAAAGTTTTTGCAGATGGTTGTTTCACTGGGTGCAATTAAGACTTTTTTTTAGGGAAAACAAAAAACTTTCTGCTACAGACACTTGCACTTCTGTGGTTGACCACTAGATGTCATGAGTGCCCCGGGAGCCCTAAGGGTTGCCCAGGGCGGGTAGAAACTGAACATTGTAGGTTCTAGACCTTCACTGTTTCCATATGACGGATGCCAGAAGAACCTGATACAGTGTGATATATAGAAGCACGGTATGACTGGAATAATGAAATTTCAAAAATAAGCCCTTTTAAAGGAGGGTTGTAATAGTTCTATTGGGGATCGTAAATGCTTCAGGTGCACTTGACACTGCAGTTTCGTTCCTGGCGTTTGGGTCGCTCTCTTTTTTATGGAAAGATGGATTGAACTTCAATTTAAGAATATTCGGTAATCCCTCTCAGGACGTACTGTAACAGCTGGTATTTTTGTGTTGTAGTAAATCGATTCCATACAACAGTCAGTAATAATCATGGCTGGATTCTGACAAATTCCAAAGCATTTTAAATAAGTTTAGCCAAAGAAAATAGCATGATTACTACAGAAATTCAGCTCAGTTTGAAAGTTAAACCCAGCAACTCTGCCTCGTTCCACAGAATATTAACCATTTTCCTGGTTGGGATTTTATCAAACCATTTTTTTTTTTATTAATATACTTGTGTATGTTCTGAGAAGATAATTATCTTGTAGCATATATTTCTTAAATAAGATAACTTTGGAAAAAACTTAACCTTGATTGTTTATTGTGAAATAAAAGATGAGAAATACTGTGATAAAATCTTTTGTATATGGCGTACGTGGAAAGCTGCAGCATCAACTCAGGAGGATATTTTGATGTGAAATGTAAGGTGGTTTTAGTATTAATAGGATGTTTGTTTTAAGCATAAATTGGCTTATATGGTGCATGTGGTTTATGAAATTGAAACATTGTAAGTTCTTTAAGGCTTGAAGAAAGTTGTAGTTTGCATGCTATAGATTATATAGTATGTGTATTTCTGTAGTTAGGTAATCTGTACCGTACAAATTATGATTTATGGCATAAAGAGCTTAAATTACATACATACACACTATAATAAATACCTACCTACATACCTACGTATATGCCTTTTGTCCTAATGGTAGAAATATGTGTGCATATACTTTACAAGTTATAACCGTTTTTCCCTTTTTTCTCAGCAGCAAAACAAAAGTTTACTAATTGAATACGTTTTTTAAATTATGTATGGTCTGTTTTTTATTTTCTTTGCGTTTGAATCGAGGAGCACTTTATGTAGTTGAATCTTAATCCTGATTGTTAGGATAACTTACGAACACAAAGCAGAGTTGCCTTTTAAAATTATTAGGGAAAACAGTTTCAGAGACCGGCACTAATGAAGCCTTGCTTTACCTTTTTCTGTCTTATTTTTAGCTTAGTGATTTATATTTTCACTTGGTATTTAAAATAACTGCCTTCATATTTTTAATTAACACAGAGGATCTCTGTAGGAATTTGTATGTGTATTTTAACTACGTCGTCAGCCTTTGTAATGTAAAACAAAACTCAAGACACTGCACCGGGTTGCCAGGTCCAAGATAGTCTGTTTGATGGTGAATATTTTTATGCTAACGTTTACTTTGTTAATTAAAAAGTTAATTTAGAAGGCTTTAGTAGAATCTTATAGTTTGAATTTTTTCATGAGGAATTTGGCAAGCTCATTTTCTTTATTCTGTAATATGAATCAGCAATTTAAAGGCTTTAAGAATTGAAGTGAGCCAGTTTTTCAAATGTTTACAGTATCTGTTTTTCTTGTTAATATACGTTAAAATATGCTTTTAAATCACCGAAACTTGCTTTATAGAGAACTGGGGAAAATGCATTAAAAAGTGAATTTAAACATGTTGTGTGGTTCTTCTGATTTCTGAAAAATGTAAATGCGGTGTATTTTCCGTTATTAGGCAGCCGTGGTCCAAATTTAAACCACATGGCGTCCTCCTAGGTGTAGGCCAATGTAAATTTTAATCTTGCTACTTTTATGTTTTCATTTTATAATCTCATTACCTGAATTTAAAAAAACCCAGTCGTAATAGTTAGCATTCATTGTTTGAAGGGTGTTCATTGGATTATCCGACAGTTCTAAATTGCTGTTCTCTTCATTTGCATATAAGGAAGTGAAGGCTTAATAAGATTAAATAACTTGTCCAAGATCACAGAGCTAGCAGGATTAGAGATTAAGCAAACACTAGAGCCCTTGCTTTTAGTTACTGTAATATAGTGCCTTTACTGCTTATTTTGCGATAAATGTTACTTAAAATAGTTATTTAAAAAATTGATATTTTCCAAGATACATCAAAGCTTAGTTTTTACTAAAACAGTTTATTTTCATATATTAGCTTGGATTGTTAGGTTGAGTTTAGATTATCAACAGTTCTGTAAATCTATAATATCTTGCTTCAATTCTAGTATTCTTTCAAGGTTGTTTGTAATCTTCAGTTAGAGAACTTTGCAGTTGTCGTATTAGGATGAGTTACGTAAAAAAATTACAATTAGTTATAAGTGGTTGACAATTGAGAGAATCTCTGCTCTACATTTAGGAATACAGTTTTGAATTCTAACAGAAGGGAGGAATTTTAGAATGACATTGGCTTACAAAAGCTTCCTCAAGTTCTCCATCTATTCAGTCAGTGGTTCTCAAACCAACTGTAAAAATCTTTAAGGAAACCTTGACACATTCACGAAGAACTTTCATGTTTTTAATTAGAAATCCCACGTCGAAATAAAAAACTCTCCCATTTCATATTTGTCTGTGGTCTGTAGAAGAAATTGTGAAGATTGTGATCTCCCTAATAAAGTGTTGGAATCAGCATTTTGAATTAGTTACAGAAAGTTGCAATTTAGTAATCTTGCCTCTTCTATTTTTAATGTGTTCCTTTTCTTTGTAGAAACGGACTGCAGGAGACATAGATCCGGGTAGACAGCGTGGCTGCAGGCCTTGGGGTTGGCATCCCTGCCGCCTTTGAACGGAGCAGCGTGTTGGCAGTTCAGGGCCCAGCTCAGCCCGCATCCTGCGTCCTGCACCCCGCATCCTGCACCCCGCATCCCGCATCATGCCCGCGCTGTCCGCAGGCTCGGGGAGCGACACAGGTATGGAGCCCGTGAGGGGCCCTTTTCCTCCCATCCTCACGAATCGTCCAGTTCACAGTGAAAACCGGCATTGCTTTAAGCGACTGCAGACAGGCTTGTCTTTCTGAAACCAAAGTGAGGGCCATCGTGGTCTCAGGATAAACTGGGGGGCGTGGGCGGGCCGCCTTCTCGGGTACTGACGGCCCCGGGCTGATGCTCTTGTGCTGTCTTGCATTTTGGGATAATGCTGTACATTTACATTTCTTTTTTTTAAAAATAAGTGTTTTAAAGATACAGAAGGGTGTGGAAAATATCATGGTACTCATATTACCTGTCACTCTACTTTAATCATAGCTATGAATTTATTTGGCCGTATTTGCTCAGACCTCTCATTTTTTCCCCCCATTTTTCTATTTTCTTTCTTTCTGTCCAGAGGTGAAAACTGTTCTGAAGTTGATATATGTCATTAAAGAACTCAATTAAAACAAGCACGTTGTTAATCAGTTGTAAGACTTAGTGATACTTAAAGATTTACAAGAAAGGGAAAAAAACTCATGCATGTATGTATGTGTGAAATCCCCTCTTTCTGACCTGATTTAGAAGGTGGGATGGGGGTGGTCAGTGCCCCTTGGAAGCCCTTTTCTGGGGTTCCCCGGAATCAGCACTTTAGAAAAATGTAGATTCCTGGACCCTCCTCAGAATTATTAAAACAGAATGCGAGTGGGGTTGGGGAGCTGTAGCTTGCTTTTTTTTTTTTTTTTTTTTTGCGGTACGCGGGCCTCTCACTGTTGTGGCCTCTCCCGCTGCGGGGCACAGGCTCCGGACGCGCAGGCTCAGCGGCCGTGGCTCACGGGCCCAGCCGCTCCGCGGCACGTGGGATCCTCCCGGACCGGGGCGCGAACCCGCGTCCCCTGCATCGGCAGGCGGACTCTCGACCACTGCGCCACCAGGGAAGCCCTGTAGCTTGCATTTTAAAGACCACTCGGAAGAGGGGGTGGCACAGAGTGTGGCTAAAGGGATGGGCTTTGTTGCACTGACCACACTGAGGTAGTTGGTCCCATTAACACCCTTCTGTAACCAGCTGAGATATGTCTTGTCCTGGACAGTCACTGGCACCCTAATTTGTAAAGAGCCGAATCACAAATGTGATTTTGTGTTGTGTTAGGTGACACTGGCCTTCTCGTGTGCACTGTTTGCCCGTATCATTCTTTGCTATTTCAAGCAGAGCCATACTTACACTTTGGCGAGTTTTTTCTTGTCTTTATCCATCAAGAATGATGTTTTTCTCCTGTGATTTACACTGAGGATTAGCTTTTCTTAGGAAGTGATTTTGATTTTTAAATTACATAAAAATCTTTTTTTCTCAAGACGTGAACTTGGAAGCAGCTCCTTTGGACAAAATTTTTTTTTCTTTTCAGTTTTTATATAGTCCCACATTGTGTTCCACTATATAAAATGAATGATTTAAGTTTCTGTAGTGGTTTGGGAAATTATAGATAAAATTTATTTGAACCATAAATTTACTACAGTTTATGTAGTAAATAAGTTTTCCGCCTTGCCGTTCACCAAAAAATGCCTTAGTTTAATTGAATGCAAAATGTTGTTGATTACACGTAACATGGGGAATGATTAAAGTGGCAGTTTAGGCGTCAGCCGTGAAAAATGCCATAGGCTATTTAGAATGGAAAAAGGGCTCAAGCGGGCATAGCTGTGGCCCGCTTGGTGCAAACCTAAAATACTGCTGCGACTCAACTCCCGGCTTTGCAATAGTTTTTGACCAGTGCGTCCCAATAAGGTTTGCGTTGGGCAGAGGAGATTGTTTTAAGAGTCACTGCATTCGGGGGAGCCCCAGGGTGTGGGCACCCATCAGATGCTGCGTGCCCTTGTCCTTCCTTGTAGACCAGATGCCGTTGATCAGTCAAGGGTCATTGTTACTGTCAGCCGTGTTGCTTAGCGATGGTCTCCAGGGGAACGGCGTTAGCATAGCTGAAGGGCGGATCTCACGCAGTGGGAGAGGGCTCGACTCACAGTGGCCCCAGTGCACGCGTGGTGCTCACGTGGGGAAGTGCTTGCTGTGTAAACTTCCACCACTTCCTCCTCTTCTGAGAGCAAACAGTGAGTTACACAAGTAATGCATAAAACTACACAGATTAAAAAAAAGGAAAGAAACCCTTCCTACATGCTCTTCCCCTTCCCCCAGTCTCCTTTTCTTTCTCAGTTTGATGAGTATCCTGCAAGAATTTTCTGTACATTAAACACTTGTGTGCCTTCGTAAGTAAATGTGTGTGTACGTAAGTGTATTGTTTTGTCTTTTTTTCTTATTTTTTAATGACAGATTCTGTCATACTTTATGGATTGTTCTGTGACTTTCCACACCAAGTAAAGTCTCGAAGAGGTATTTCTATGATATGTGTGTGTGCATACATCTGTATATATAGATAAACATAGATCCTCCAAATTCTTTTCAACTAATGCATAGTTTTCCATTGTGTTACATTACATTGTGTAATGAACCAGACTACTCTTAATGAAAGCCTTGGTTTTGTTCCTTTTGTAGTATTTTAGGAGAAAAGATGTACACATTTAATGGATGTTGTCAAATTGTCCTCCAGAGGTGTTAAACCACTTAATCCTTGGACAGTACCTTAAAAATCGTTTCCCCCATGTTCTTGGCAATATTCAGTGTTATGCCCTTATAATTTTTACCAATCTGATGGGGAAAATATGGTATCTTAAGTGTGAAATGTGCATTACTACCAACATTGAGCACATTTCCCTTTGTTTAATGGCCATTATTCCTCTGTGATTTGTTTGTTCTTATCCTTTCCCCATTATTCTATTGGTTTATCATTTTCTTATTTATTTGCAGTATTTCTTTATTTGTATTTTGTGTATTAACCCTTTGGGTCATTTTAGGTTGAACACCATTTCCTCTGGTCAGTCATTTGTCCTTTTTTTCTTCCTTAAATAGTATCATTTTAAAAATAGAAGTTGGAAACTTTTATGTGGACAAACCAATATTTTCTGTGTGGTGAATGCTTTTTTCCTTCTGCTTAAGAAGGTCTTTCCAACCTAAGGCAGGATTGAGAAGATAGTCTCTAAGATCTTCTTTTAATAATTAAAATTTTGGGACTTCCCTGGCGGTCCAGTGGTTAAGACTCCGTGTTCCCAATGTAGAGGGCGCAGGTTCGATCCCTGGTGGGGGGACTGAGACCCTGCATGCCGCACGGCATGGCCTAAAAAAATAATAATAATAATAATTTTTAAAATTTGTTTCTACACATTTGGAATTTCAGTCCAACTAGTTTACATGTGGAATGAGACAGTAATCAAATCTTAACATATTTCCCACGTGAAGAGCCAGTAGTCTCAAAATCACTCACTCAATAGCCCAACCTTTTTACATAAATGTGTATTAGCCCCTCTCGTGTATACCTATGTTCTGGGTTTTCTTTCTTAGCTATTATGATCTGGTGATCTTATTTTAAAAAATTATTTTTAAATGAACTTTATTATTATTATTATTTATTTATTTATTTTTTTTGCGGTACGCGGGCCTCCCTCTGCTGCGGCCTCTCCCTCTTCCCGGACCGGGGCACGAACCCGGTTCCCCTGCATCGGCAGGCGGACGCGCAACCACTGCGCCACCAGGGAAGCCCTGAACTTTATTTTTAGAGTAATTTTAGATTTAGAGAATGATTATGAAGATAAGACAGAGAGTTCCAATATCCTTTATACTTGTTGCCCTGATCATTAACATCTTACCTTTGTTTGGTACATTCATTTCAATTAGAAAATCAATACTGATACTTTATTATTAGTTAAAATCTATACTTTATTCAGACTTTCTTAGTTTTCCGTTAATGTCCTTTTTGGGGTCCAGGGTCTCACATATTTAGTTGAACTTGTCCCATTAGGCTCCTCTTGGCTGTGAAGTTTCCTTAGGCTTTCCTTGTGTTTGACGACCTTGACCGTTTTCGAGAGTAGTACTGGTCAGATATGTAGCGGAATTCCCTCTGTTGGAATTTGTCTGATGTAAAGTGCCGCTGTCGTCATATTGTACGTTAAGGGGACGTGCTGTCGACTTGGTTTATGACCGTCGATGCTGATTAAGTGGCTGACGTGATGTTCGCCGCATCTCCCCACTGCAAAGTGACTCTGTCTGCCCACCCTGTCCCGCTGTGCTCTGGGGAAGGACGTCTGCGTGCCTCTCACATTCGAAGGGAGCGTGTCCTGCCCCCTCTCCTTCAGGGTGACGTATCCCTGTAACTTGTTTGGAATACTTTCTCTCTTCTCTCCCATTAATTTATTCAATCCTTTTTCATATCCGTGTGGACTCTTGGATGTTTATTGACACTTTGGGACATTATTCAATTCTACTTCACTTATTTTGTTGTTCAAATTGTCCCAGCTTTGGGGCCACTGGGAGCTTTTTCAGTTGGTTTCTTTGACGTATCCCTATCCACGGGGGCTTGTTTTAAACGCTTCCTTACTTTGGGCATGACGGGATGCTCCAGGTTAATCTTGCGGTGCCCCATCCAGAATCAGCCATTTCTCAAAGGACCACCAGCTCCTTTTATTAGGGAATGGGATTAGAAACCAAGATCTGGATGATAGGTTTGCACAGTGTTTTTTCTTTTAGTCCCTCTCATCTGGCAGAGCAAAGAAATCCATGTGTGTATACTGACCTGTGTTATACATGCACATATATGAACATTTCTATGTGCAATCATCTGTAAGTATATTAAGCTACATATGAGTTCTTACTGGTGTCTCCAACTCTAATCCATAGGAAATGGATCATTGTAGCCTCCTTCCCTTGTCTGTAAATTCACTCCGGCTACCACCACCCACCACGCACCATCTGTCTACTGAATTATTCAGCCCAGTGTGCGTGTGTAGTAGTGTCCAAACTGTTACCTGTCCCTCCTTGGGACACAGCTTTTATCAATTAGAGAGTTGATCTTGTTTTCGTTCCTGTGATAGTACCATTTTGTTTTTAATCTTATGAAATCGTTCTTTTCCTGCATAGTAGCTGTGTTAGTTTTACAAATTCATTAGGTCTGAATTTCACAAATATCATATAATGTGGAATATAATATATATATACAGAAATGCGTATAAAACTTTCATAGCACAGTTTTAAGAGTGATTATAATGCCAACATCCATGTGGCCGCCACCGGAGGAAAGAAACTGAACCCCTGAGAGCATCCCGTGCGCTTCCTCCGCTCACTGCCTCCCCAGCCGCCATGGCGACGGACAAAGAAGAAGATCCTGCCTCACGGTGTACACATAACCTATGTTTTAAGCATCCCTAGGCACTTTGGTTTAATTTCGCCCATTGTTGAGCTTTATGAATGGAATTCTACCACATGAACTTTTTTTAGGTTAGTGGTGACTATTTAGAATGAGGAAAAACATAACAAATTACAAATTTTTAAAAGTGGATACGTAAAATAAATATTACAAAATCCAGGGGAAAGGCATAATATTTTAGTGAACTGCCTGACATACCTCTATACTTGGTTTCCTTCTTTATTTCTTGGCTGTGTATTTTTTGATTGCCTCTTCCTATGACAGTGATTTTGCAATATTTAAGAGAAGAGAAAGGCGGTCCAGCCTGCAAAGGAGAAGTGCAGGATTCTTGTGTAGACAGTACTCCTGACACACAGTAGCTCTCACTCCAGGTGTGTGGGTTTCCCTGACACCGAGCGGTTCTCTGCAGCACCAGCTGGGTGTCCCAGAGCTCGGTTCTGACACACGCTGGCGGTCTCGCAGACCTCACAGGCTCAGTCCCCGTAAGACGCCCCAACTTCAGATACCACTTACAAGTAATAGGCCCCCAGGTTGCCCACAGCTTCTGTCTAGCGTGGCTGCAAAGTGGGGTCCCACAGCCTCCTCCTTGCATTCTGTCCTTTGCTAGAACAGCTCACAGAATTAAGGGAAAGATTTAACTCATCCTTGTCAGGTTACTGTGTAATAAAAGACAGGATGAAGGATACAGACGAGGAGATACGTAGGGTGAGGTCTGGAAGGGTCCAGAGATCAGGAGACTCCGTCCCTGTGGAGTTGGGGTCCGTCACCCTCCTGTGTGTAGAAGTGTTCACCAACACAGAAGCTCGCTGAACGCCACAGTACTGGGATTTTTATGGTGGCTTCACCACATGGGCGTGACCCGTTATTCACTCCACATTCAGCCCCTTTCCTCCTCCAGGACGTGGGAAAGACCCTGTCACTCCATATTCCGTATCTGTTGCTCATGGTGGTCCATATGTAGTGGTAGCTCATGGTAGTTTTAATTTGCACTTCTTGGTTATGTATGAGGTTGAACACATTTTCACATTGGCCATTTCGATTTTCTCTTTCGTGAAGAACCGATTTAAATCTTTTGCTTATTTTCCGATTGCCTGGTCTTCTGTGTAGGACATTCTTCTGTGTCCTGGATTCCGTCCTTTGTCAGCTTTGCTGGCTGACAGCTGTTTTCTCGTGTTCCGTGGCCTGTCTTCTCATTCTTCTTGCCGCCTGCGCTAGTCCGTGCGCAGAAGTCACACATTTCAGTGCGGCTCCTCACCACGTCCTTTATGGTGAGTGATTTCTGTATTTTAGTCATGAACTCGTTCCTTAGCCTATGGTCAGGAGGTTATTCCTTTTTCCTTTTACAGTTTTTTTTTTTTTTTTGCGGTGCGCGGGCCTCCCTCTGCTGCGGCCTCTCCCGTTGCGGAGCACAGGCTCCGGACGCGCAGGCTCAGCGGCCATGGCTCACGGGCCCAGCCGCCCCG
>NC_041224.1:5608073-5640382 GCF_002837175.3 Physeter macrocephalus | reverse complement strand
CCAGCCGCTCCGCGGCACGTGGGATCTTCCCGGACCGGGGCGCGAACCCGGTTCCCCTGCATCGGCAGGCGGACGCGCAACCACTGCGCCACCAGGGAAGCCCTTTCTCTTTTTTTTTTTTCCTTTTACATTTTGATATTAATACTCCAGAATAGATTTTTGTGGAAGGTGTGAAGTAGGCTACAGATGAATTTTTCCCACGTGGATGTCCAGCTGTCCCGCCGTGACGTTGTAAAGACTGTCCTTTCTTCCCTGTGCGCAGAGCTGCCACTTGGGACCTTGATTACAGAACTGACTGTCAGTGTGACTCTCAGCGTCCTCGTTTTTAGTTCTAGATCTCAAAAGGAGTTACTTCAGCATTTCTTCTTTGTCATGCTCGCTCTAGGTTTTTTTCATATATGCCCTTTATTAGACTAAGGAAGTTTCCTTTTATTCTTCGTTTGCAGAAAACTTTTTAAAAATCACTAGCCATCGAATTTTGTCAAGTGTATTTTATTTGTTCATTGTAATCATATGATTTGTTTCCTGTAAGTCTCAATATAGCAAATATCACTGATTTTTGAATGTTAAGCTAACTGGCATTTTAGGGATAAGCCCAATTTTCTCTTAATTTATTATCCCTTTCATATAGCCTGCTGGATTTGGCTTGCTCACATTTTATCTACAGTTTTAATATCTGTGTTTATGAGTGATTTTAGCCTGTAATTTTCCTTTCTCCTTCTCTTGTCAGATTTTCACAGTTACGTAGTGTGTTGGAAAGAGTCTTTACTCCTGTTCTCTTCTGTTGTTTTGGGTTCGTTAGAATACTTCTTTTTATCATTTTGGATTTCCCCTTAATTATTTTGAAGTTATACACTCTCTCTGTTTTTAGAGGCTACCTTAGAAATTACAACATGCATCCTTTATTATAAAATCCCCCGTTAATCTGTACCTTTATGGTCATCCTGGACAATCCAAAGACCTTACTTAGAACACTTTTACCCTGTACGCTTCCCTCCCCGTTTATATGCTATTGTGCCATGTATTTTAATTCTCTATTAAAAAACAAAACCCAAACCTTGAAGATGTCAGCTTCATCGCATCTTACAACTTGGCATTTTCATCCAAGATGACTTTTCATCTGCTTAATGTAAAAATCTTTAGAATTTCCACTATTGAAGGTCTACTGATGTCCAGCTGTCTCTATTGTCATGTCGGACATGCTTTCATTTTCCTTCATTTTGAAAGGTATTCTTACTAAGCATAGAATTCTAGGTTGGCATTATTATTTTTTCAGTGTACTAAGAACGAGAAGATGAAGAAACAATATCTTTAAAGTTGCTGTTTAGAAATCAGCTGTCAGACTCTCTGTTTTAAAGTAATCTATCTTCTTTCTCTGTTTCTAAGATTTTCTTTTTTGATTTGGATATTTATAGTTCTATTCTTGTTGTGTGTCTAGGTAGAATTTCTTTTTTTTCTATTTTGCCTAGAATTCTTTTGGCTTTTTGGATGTATGTGTTCATGTATTTCATGAATCCTGGAAAATTTTCGGTTGTTATCACTTCAGATATTACCTGTACTCCATTCTTTCTCTCATTTCTCTTTCTGTGTGTCAGTCAAATATGTGTAGGACTTTTTCTGTGTCCCTTATTTCTCATGTCACTCTTCTGGATTTACCTCTCTTGGCACTCTCATTCTTTTCTCTGAGTAACTCTCACCTGTCTTCCATTCTTAATAATTCTTTCTGGAGCTATACATGATCCCCTTTACATCCCGCATTAAATTTTTAATTAATTAAAAAGTTTTTAAAAAATAAGTTGTTTAGTTCTTGAAAATGTTGTTTGCACCATAGAGCAGTCTTGTTAGGAAATCTGGCTAACCTTTTTTCTAACATCAAAATCATGCTGTTTTTATCTTTAAAGTGATAGATTCATGTTCTTGGAGATACTGAGTATATCACTGAGATACACCACTAAAGGAAAGCCATTTGAAATAACAAAAATGGACTTTATTAGCATTGTCTGTCATGAAGGTATTTTGTTCTCATCTTTCACTTAAAAGGCTAGCGTGATCATTTCCCCCCCTTGATTGTTTGTACATTTCATTGTTGACCTTGCTGCTCTTTTCTTCTGATAGTTCCCCAAAAGAAGTATACTCTGTAGCTTTGAGCTGACCACGTTCATATTTTCACAGTTCCCTTCCTCAGCAAGTTGAGCTCATTAGGCATGTGGTTGACGGGTAGCTGTTATGTGTGAACAAAAAGCAGTGTGTGAACCCACATTTGAGTACAAGTTTTTTTCTTTTTGGTAGTAGTGTACTTCTTTGTGCATAGAGCTTGTGCTCCCTTTAAACTGAATCAGTGCACTTATTTCCATCCTCGTCTCTGCTCACAAAATGTTTATGAACTAAGTGAAGAAGTTTCTCTCCAGGTAGTATGGGTTTTTCAGTGTTTAACAGAAAGATCACTACGTGGCATTTTCTCCCAGTGGCTCACAGGTGGAGACTGTGTCTCAGCTTCTGTCCTGCTGGTAGTTTCCTCCAAAGGTACAGTCAGCATGTGCCAGCATGCCTCCATGATAGCAATAACTCTTCCACAGTGCATACCTTTGCTGCTACAGAGAGTCCCACAGAGTCATCTCATGTAGGAATTTTGCCAGTAATTTGCATTCATTGCATAATATTTGTCTTTCATCCTGAGGCTCATTTTATAATCTTTACGGCAATAGTGTGACCTCTGTTTTAGCTGTAAGGAATGCAGTATTTAGTGATGTCTATATAGTTTTTTTTTTTTTTTTTTTCACTTTTAAGTTTTTTTAAATTGAGGTAAAATGTATATAATATAAAATTTGCCATACTAACCATTTTAAATGTACAATTTAGTGGCATTAATTATATTCAAAACGTTGTGCAGACATCACCACTATCTATTTCCAAAACATTTTCATCACCCCAAACAGAAACTCTGTATCTGTTTAGCAATAACTCCACTTGCCCCCGACTGCCAGCTTTTGACCGTCACCATTCTACTTTCTGTCTCTCGATTTTGCCTATTTCAGATATTTCCTGTAAGTGGAGTCCTGTAATATTTGTCCTTTTGTGACTGATTTACACCACTTAACGTAATGTTTACAAGGTACATCCATGTTCTGATCCGTGTATCAGAACTACATTCCCTTTTATGGTTGAAGAATATTCTTTTGTATGTACATACTGAATTTTGTTTATCCATTTTTCTGCTGGTGGACACTTGAGATGTTTCTACCTTTTGACCATTGTGAATAATGCTGCAGTGTAAATTGTTGTTCAAGTATCTGTTTGAACCCCTGATTTCAGTTCTTTTAGGTATGTGCCTAGGAACAGAGTTTCCTGGTTGGATTCTGTGTTTAGCTTTCTGAGGAACCACCAGACTGTTTTGTAGTCTGCACCATTTTATATTTTCACCAGCAATGTATGAGAGTTTATAGCCTCATCCATACTTGTTATTTTACGTAGTTTTAAAATTATAGTCATCCTAGTAGGGGTGAAGTGATAGCTCATGGTGGTTTTTGTGTGCATTTTCCTGATGACTAATGATGTCGAGCATCTTTTCATGGCTTGTTGGCCATGACCAGTTGACCCTTGAGTGACACAGGTCAGTTTTTTCTTACATTGCTTATGCTTTTGTATATTACATCCCCATGTCTTATTCTTTTTATAACTGGAAATTTGTACCTTTTTACTCCCTTCACTCATTTTGCCCATCCTCCACCCCCACCTCTGGCAATCACCAGTCTGTTCTCTGTACCTGTGATCTGCTTCTTGTTGTTGCTGTGTTTAGATTCCACATGTAAGTGAGATCATACGGTATTTGTCTTTCTCTGTCTGACATTTCACTTAGCATAATACCCTCAAGGTCCATCCGTATTGTCACAAATGGCAAGATTTCATTCTTTTTTTAATGGCTGAATAACACGCCATTGTGTGTGTGTGCGTGTGCGTGTGCGTGTGTGTGTGACATTTTATCTATTCATCTGTCGATGGACGTTTAGGTTGTTTCCATATCTTGGCTATTGTAAATAATACTGTAATGAACATTGGGGTGCATATATCTTTTTGAGTTAGTGTTTTTTGTTTGCCTTGGGTAAATAAATACCCAGAAGTGGAAATGCTGGATCATATGGTAATTCTATTTTTAATTTTTTTGAAGAACCTCCTTACTGTTCTCTAGAGCGGCTGCACCAATTTACAATCCCACCAACGGTGCACGAGGGTACCCTTATTTCTTATCTTTTTGATAGTAGCCATTCTAACAGGTGTGAGGTGGTATCTCATTGTGGCTTTGATTTGCATTTCTTTAATAATTAGCAGTGTTGAACATCTTTTCATGTGCCTGTTGGACCTCTGTATGTCTTCTGTGGAAAAATGTCTATTCAGATAATCTGCCTTCTTTTTAACCCCTTATGATATATGTAATGTACAAATATTTTTATTTTATAGGTTGCCTTTTGATTTTGTTGATGGTTTCCTTTGCTGTGCAAAAGCTTTTTAGTTTTATGTAGTCCTGCTTGTTTATTTTTGCTTTTGTTGCCTTTGCTTCTGGTGTCAAATCCAAATAACCATTGCCAAGACCAGTGTCAAAGGAGCTTCCTGTATGCTTTCTTCTAGGAGTTTTATGGTGTCAGGTCTTACATTCACATCTTTAATCCATTTTGAGTGAATTTTTTGTGTAAGGTGTAAGATAGTGATCTAGTTTCTTTTTTTTTTTTTTTTTTGGCCTGTGGCTGTCTAGTTTTTCCAGCACCAGTTATTGAAGAGACTCTCCTTTCCCCGTTGTATATTCTTGGCTCCTTTGTCATAAATTGAATGAGCACAGATGCATGTTTCTGGGCTCTCTATTCTGTTCAGTTGATCTATGTGTCTGTTTTTATATCCTTACCATACTGTTTTGCTTACTATAGCTTTGTAATATAGTTTGAAATGGGGGAGCATTATGCCTCCACCTTTTTCTTTCTCAAGTTTGCTTTGGCTGTTGCAGTCTTTCGTGCTTCCATACAAATTTTATGACAGTTTGTTCTATTTCTGTGAAAAATGCCTTTGGAATTTTCATAGGGATTGCACTGAATCCATAGATTTCTTTGGGTAGTATGGACATTTTAACAATATTAATTCTTCCAGTGCTTAAGTGTGGAATATCTTTCCGTTTATTTCTGTTTTTCAATTTCTTCCGTCAGTGTCTTAAAGTTTTCAGTGAACAGGTCTTTCACGTCATTGGTAAAATCTATTTCTAAGTATTTTATTCTTTTTGATGCAATTGTAAATGGGATTGCTTTCTTAATTTCTCTTTCTGATAGTTTAGTGTATGGAAACACAGTAGATTTCGGTACATGATTTTGTATCCTGCAGCTTTAATGAATTTATTTATATGTTTATTTATATATATATTTATTTATTTATTAAGATGTTGGGGGTAGGAGTTTATTAATTAATTAATTTATTTTTGCTTTGTTGGCTCTTCATTTCTGTGTGAGGGCTTTCTCTAGTTGTGGCAAGCGGGGGCCACTCTTCATCGTGGTGTGCGGGCTTCTCACTATCGTGGCCTCTCTTGTCGCGGAGCACAGGCTCCAGACGCGCAGACTCAGTAGTTGTGGCTCACGGGCCTAGTTGCTCCGCGGCATGTGGGATCCTGCCAGACCAGGGCTCGAACCCATGTCCCCTGCATTAGCAGGCAGATTCTCAACCACTGCGCCACCGGGGAAGCCCCAATGAATTCATTTATTTATTGTAACATTTTTTTGATGGCGTTGTTATGGTTTTCTATATATAATATCACATCATCTGCAAAGAGTTACAGTTTTACTTCTTCCTTTTTGATTTGGATACCTTTTATTTCTTTTCCTTGTCTGATTGCCATGGCTAGGGCTTCCAATACTTTGTTGAATAAAAGTGGTGAGAGCGAGCATCCTTGTCCTGCTCCTGATCTTAGAAGAAGTGCTTTCAGCTTTTCACCTTTGACTATGATGTTACCTGTGGGTTTGTCTTAAATGGCCATTATTATATTGAGGTATGTTCCCTTTATACCCACTTTGTTGAGACTTTTTATCATGAAGGAATGTTGAATCTTGTCACATGCTTTTTCTGCATCTATTGAGATGATCATATGATTTTTATTATTCATTCTGTAAATGTGGTGTATCACAAATTGATTGATTTGCAGGTGCTGAACTATCTTTGCATTCCTGGAATAAATCCCACTTGATTATGGTGCATCACCTTTTTAATGTATTGTTGAATTTGGTTTGTTAATATTTTGTTGAGGATTTTTACAGCTATGTTCAGATATCAGCTTGTGATTTTCTTTGCTTGTGTTGTCCTTGCCTGGTTTTGATATTAGGGTAATGCAGGCCTTGTAAAATGAGTTTGGAAGTGGTCCCTCTTCTATTTTTTGGAAGACTTGAGAAGGATTGGCATTGATTCTTCCTTGAATGTTTGCTATAATTCATCGGTGCAGCCATCTGGTCCTGGGCTTTTGTTTTTGGGGAGGTTTTTGATTACTAATTCAATCTCCTTATTAGTAATGTCTGTTCACATTTTCTGTTTCTTTGTGATTCACTCTTGGTAAGTTGTATGTTTCTAAGGAATTTACCCATTTCTTCTAGGTTGTCCAGTTTGTTGGTTCATATTGTTTGAAGCAGTCTTAATGATCCTTTTGTTTTTATAGTATCAGTTCTAACAGCTCCTCTTTCATTCTTGATTTATTTGAGTCCTCTCCTTTTTATTTCTTGGTGAGTTTGTCAGTTTTATCTTTTCAAAGAACCAGCTCTTGGTTTTATTGATTTTTTTTTTCCTCTTGTCTTTAAGTCTCTAATTCATTTACTTCTGCTGTAATCTTTTCAAAATTTCCTTCCTTCTACTAACTTTGGGCTTTGTTCTTTTTCTTGTCCTTGAGTTATAAAGCTTGTTTTTCTGAGATTTTTCTTGTTTCTTGAGTTTTAGGCATATCTATGAAATTCCCTCTTAGAAATGCTTTTGCTACATTACCTAAGTTTTGGTATGTTGTATTCCATTTTTATTTGTTTTTTGATTTCTCTTTTGATTTCTTCATTGACCCATTAGTTGTTCAGTAACATTATTTAATCTCCACATATTTGTGAATTTTCCAGGTTTTTCTCTAGTAATTGATTTCTAGTTTCATACTATTGCAGTCAGGAAAGGTGCTTGGTATGATTTCCGTCTTCTTAAATTTGTTAAGACTTATCTAGTGACTTACCATATGATACTTCTGGAAAGTGTTCTTTTTGCACTTGAGAAGAATGTATATTTGGTTTGGTTTGGTTTGGATGGCATGTTCTCTATATAGCTATCAAGTTCTTCTGCTCTAATGTGTCAGTGAGGGCCAGTGTTTCCTTAGTTATTGGTTTTCTGTTTGGTTGAGCTATTCACTGATGAAAGTGGGGTATTAAAGTCCCCTACTATTATTGCACTGCTGTCTATTTCCTCCTTTAAGTCTGTTAATATTTGCTTTCTCCTATATTGGGTGCATAAATATTTACAAATGTTATGTCCTCTTGTTGGATTGACACCTTCATCATTATATAATGACCTTTTTTGTCTCTTATTACAGTCTTTGTTTTAAGGTCTATTTTGCCTGATGTAAGTGTAGGTACCCCAGATTTCTTTTTTGGTTTCCATGTGTATGGGATATCTTTTCAGTCCGTTCACTTTCAGTTTGGGTGTGTCCTTATGTATGAAGTGAGTGTCTTGTAGGTAGCAAATAGCTATTGATAGGTCTTGTATTTTAATCCATTCGGGCAGTCTGTGTTTTTTGATTGGATAATTTAGTCTGTGTATATTCAAAGTTGTTATTGATATGAATGTGCTTACTGCCATTTTGTTAATTGTTTTTAGGGCTGTTTTGTAGTTCCTCTCTTCCTTTCTTCTTCTCTTGCTCTCTTCTTTTGTGGTTTTATAACTATCTTTAGCAGTATGTTTAGATTCCTTTCTCACTGTCTTTTGTGTATCTCCTATAATTTTTTTCCTTTGTGATAACCGTGAGGCTTACATATAACAACTTACATTTATGATAGGATTTTAAGTTAATAACAACTTATGTTTGAATGCATTCTAAGGCTCTACATTTTTACTTCCTCCACCACTCTCATGTTTTTGGTGTTACATTTTATATCTTTTTTATCTTGTGTATCCCTTAACTAGTTATTGTGGTTACAGTTATGTTTACTGCTTTTGTCTTTTAAACTTCACACTGGCTTTATAAGTGATTAAATTCACTGCCTTTTCTATATATTTACCTTTACCAGTGAGATTGCTACTTTTATATATTTTCCTTTTACTAAGGAGCATCATTTCTTTTCAGCTTAAAGAAGTCCCTTTAACATTTCTTTTAAGGCCCGTTTAGTGGTGATGAACTACTTCTGCTCTTGCTTGTCTGGAAAACTCTTTACCTCTACTTCATTTCTAAATGGTAACTTTGCCTGGTAGAATATTCATGGTTGGAAGGTTTATTCTTTTAGTGCTCTGAATATATCATGCCACTCCCTCTGGCCTGCAAAGTTCCTGCTGAAAAACCTGCTTATAGTATTATGGGGGTTCTCTTTTACGAAAGAAGTTGTTTTTCTCTTGCTGCTTTTCAGAGTCTCTCCTTGTCTTTAACTTTTGATGTTTTAATTGTAATGTGTCTTGGTGTGGTTCTCTTTGGGTTCACCTTATTTGGACTTCTCTGGGCTTCCTGGACCTGGGTGTCGTTTCCTTCCCCAGGTTAGGGAAGTTTTCGGTCAGTATTTCTTCACATAACTTTTCTGCCATTTCTCTCTCTCTTCTTCTGGGATCCCTATATTGTGAGTGTCAGTCTGCTTGATGTTGTCCCACAAGTTACTTAGCTGTCTTTACGTTTTTTTCTTCTTTTTTTGATTTTCCTCTCCTTTGAGTTCCTCTTCTCTGTCTTTGAGTTCACCGATCCTTTTTTTCTGGTTCGTGTAGTCTGCTGTTGAATCCCTCTAGTGTCGTTTTTAGTTCGGTTATTTTATCCTTCAACTCTGTCACTTCTCTGCGGTATTTTTTGCGCTTTCTGTCTCTTTGTCGCAGTTCTCGCCGTTCATCAATATTCTCCTCCTGAGTTAAGTGAGCATCTTTATCACCACTACGTTTTCCCCTTTTATGCGGTGAATTACATAGCACCGTTCATTAAGGGTTTTTCCTTATTCTTTCATTTGGGATGTATTCCTCTGTATCTTCATTTGCTTGACTCTGTGTTGGTTTCTGTGTATTAGATGAAATAGCTACCTTTCCAAGTCGTGAAGGGTTGGCCTTCTGTAGGAGATGAACCTTATTTTTCAACCCTGCCCTAACTGTTGTCTCTCAAACCTTTGGGATTTTCCAGCCATCCTATTTTATTTTTAGCGGCTCCCAGTAGTTGAGGGTGTGCTAAGACCAGTCGTTGTCCCAAAGGAGAGGATCTCAGCACCTAGATTCAGGCTGATTGGAAGCCAGACCCTCAAGCAGCAGCTTTTAAAGAATGCAAATACATAGCCAGTCTTTTGAGTGTAAGCCCTGCTGTCCACAGACCAGAGGATCTGGAGGGGTCGGTCCTCTGGGTGGCAACCAAAAAGTCAGGGCTCCACATGCGTGTATAAGCTCCTTTCTGGGAGTTACTGGTGAGCTGTAGTGAGGCAGAGGGGAACACACAGATGTCTGTGCCTGGCCTACACCTCCATTGCCTCTAGATGTGTGACACACCTGAAGCCTGCACCCAAGGCTGAAGCTCCAGAACAAGCAAGTTGGCCTCGTTCACAGAAGGGCAAGGAGTGTGTTTTCAGTGGGCTGGTCGTGCAGTGCCCTTGGGGTGGGAGTTGGCCAAGAACTCTCTGACTGTTACATCCTGGGACCCAGGAACGGAAGCCCCGCTGGCCTCTAGAGCCAGGCACAACGACTGGGTCACCAGGTGTATGTGGAAGCTTCCCTCGGGGGGATGCTGGCACCCTGGAGCAGCACAGAGGGGGAGCGTGAAGATGTCACACGCTGCCTGGAGCGAGGCCGAGGAGGTGGACAAAGTTGGCATCTGCCGAGAAAAGGAAAAAATAAGAAAAAGAAGTAAAGAGAAAAAAGAAGATGGCACCCACTGTTTTTAGCAATGCAGAGGGAGAGTGTGGAAGGTGACACCCACCAGAAAGAAAGGAAAAAGCAGCAGCACCTGCTGGCTTTAGCAGGTGTCAACTGAAAAAAACGCACAACCTAAAAGTTGAGACTTATGTTTTATTTGGCGAACTTTCTGAGGACTTAAGCCCAGGAGGCAGCCTCTCAGATAGCTCTGAGGAACTGCTCTGAAGAGGTGAGGGGGAGCCAGGATCTACAGGAGTTTCTGCAACAAATCACCATCCAGACTGTGGGAACTTCAGAAGATTACTGTTAATTAAAGAAAAGCAGACACCTCAAGTTAAGGAATTTAGCACTTTTCTATGTGTGGGAGGATGCAAGAGTCTGGGCTCATCGAGGTCATTCCGTGGATGTGCACTCTAACTGTCCAGGGCCGGGACCCTGCTTTCCTCCAGCCTGAATCCCCTCAGGGTGCTTGGTCAGGGCGGCTGCAGTGGCCGAGGGCTCGATGGCCGCAGCATCCTTTGTTTACTGACATGGCATTCTCCGTCCTTGCAGAAAATTCGAGTAGGCCCCTGCCACCCAGACCAACACTTTAAAGTTAGCAGCAAATGAGTCTTTTTAAAGTCTGGGTGATTTTTCAAAGGGCTGCTTCTGCACTGGGCCCCGTGGTGGGTGAGTCTGTGTAGGGGCCCTTTAAGGGCTGTTTCTCAGCTTCCCGCAGCCTGGTAGATCTCATGGGCGTGAGCCCCATTGTGAGCACATTTTAATTAACAACATTTTAGGGTATAATTGCAACTATGCGCTAGTCTTAGCATGAACAAAGAATGGAGCCTGCTGAAATTTTCTTTGTTGCCATAAAATGGCTGACAACATTTTATAACAACACTGTTTAACTTTTCCAGCAGGATAATAAAAAGTGCACTTTAACAAAAATACTTGGAGTCTTCAGTTTCTACTGAAGTGTTTTTTTTTTTAAAGTTTGGTATTCAGATGGTTCCCTCTTGAAGTGCAATGCAGTGTCAGGCCTGTTAGTTTTTTCTTCCTTGGTTGGTAACTGGGAGACAGACCTTTTTCAGAAACCCATTCATCACCATCGTTTCTGGTGGCTGAAGCATGTTTTCACCTCTACCCTTGTCAGCCCTGTGAAATCCTATAGCTTTGCAGTGATGTTTATGGTATCCAAGATAAAAACCAATGGCACTAGTGTAGCGGGCATGTGTTTGATAGGCAAGGATATTGAATGAGGGCTAATATTGTGCGTTGTCAGTTTATTAGTGAATATCGTCATGTTCGCTTGCCTTTGTAGCCTCGTAACATTTGGTACTCAGATCATACTCAGAAGATTGGGAACCTCTGTGTTTGTATCACTGTTTTCTGTCACTGTTTTCTGCTTCTGTGAGCGAATTTGAACAAATGACTTGATATAATTATAGTTGTATAATTTTCCAAACACAAACGGCGATAAGGAGATGCCATGCAAGTTGATGAGAAGGAACAAGGGTTCTGACAGGCATAACTGCTGCAGCACCTGTGTGGCCTAGGTAACAGTGACAGCACTAGATTTCTGCAAAAATCATCACCTTGTTGCAAATTTGAACATAGGTCAACCGAATTTTGATTTTTTCCCCCTTGGACAGTGCTAAATTCTCAGTGGGAACAAGTGCCTGTGGACCGTGTAAGAGACCATTGGACCCTGTAATTGTCAGCAGGTGGCAACTTAATCAAGAATTGATCTACTCTTCCATTATGTTGTACACATAAAACTAATGCCATGTTATATATGTTGTACGTCAATTTTATCTCAATAACAGTAATAAAAAAGAATCTGCTCTCTTGCACTGTTTCCTCAGAGGCTTGAAGCCCAGTTCCACATTTGGAAAAGTCCCTTCCTTGCCCCCCTGGCAATCTCTTGATTGGTAGAACATGCTGTGCTAAGTTACATTTAAATTAAAGGGGGCATTTTTTGGTGTTCTTCCTATGAAATAAATGAGAATTGTTATATCAAGAGTCTGTTTTTATAACCCAAATTCCATATGTGCTTGTGTGTATACATGCTAACTGAAATTAGCCAAATCACTAGGCTTTATTTTGCAATGTTCTTCCTTATCACAAAAGAGATTTTGCCTTTTAAAAAAAATTCTTAATACAGTCTTAGGGTTTAGTTTTAAAAGGGGGTTATTGGCAGTTTGAGCGATCTTGGTAGATTTTAAATCCCTGTTGCTGTGGAATTGTTCATTACAAAATATTCTTTTCTCTTTGGTAGTAAGAACTTTATTTAGTGGGTTTATATTGCTCTTGGAACTTGGCTTCCGTAAGATGTGACTCTTTTTTTCCTTTTAGCAGAGACCTTGAGAGATACACAGTGAGCAGTTATAGTAAAAATGGAGACCAAACTGTTACTGAATTGGTTGGCTGGACCCAGTCAGGGTCCTAGCCTGGGCCAGACCCCCATCCCGGCCAGGGAGGTTCTTTTTCCAATTGGATTCTTGCAGCCAGTAACAAAATTGGTGCTGATACTGGGACAGCACCAGCTTTATTCAAAGGATGGAGAAGTGAGAACCTAGTTTGCAAATCAACATCTCAACCCAGTCCAGGTGGAGACACCACATACATAGGAGGGTCGAGGTGAAAGGGAGGGAACTGGGGAGAGAGGGAGGAATATTCCTGAGTTTTTCAAGAACAGGGGTGTGGTTTGGACCCAGAACTGAGGGAACTCTCCTTTCCAGTCCTTGTATGGGCTTTTCTGGTTGTCATGGCAACTGTCAGCTGCCATGGGCTGGTGGCTGTGTCATTTAGCTAATGAATTACAATGACCATGTCATGAGGCTCAAAGTCTACAGGAGGTCACATCTTCCGCCATCTTGGATTTGGTTGGTTCCAGCCAGTTCTTGTTTTTCTCTCACAGCCTCCTCCTGAAACTTAGGTAAGAGCAGTGGGTTTCCCTTTGAGGAGGGGCGGGGGTATGACTCTGGGGCAGCAGCCTCGGTAACAAAACCAAGAAGATGGTTTTATGCTGTTACGATGTAACTGAACAGCTATTATAAGGCTGTTGAAATCAATACAATTTTAAAAATATTTTATTTGCCAAAACTCACATTAAATGTTAAACTTCTCTTTCTGATGTAGTGCACTTGAACCTCCTAAATTTTTAAATACTGTTCAAGAAGTGCATGTGAACGTGTTTTAAGGTATGGGACAGAGTAGCTAAAGTCTGTAAGACTTCTTGACAAGTGAGGATTGTGAAAAAAAATCACTCGTAATTATCGTGAAAGGATTTTTGTGATAGCAGATATTTCTTAGACTGAATTTTTATGACACAATTTGAATGCAGAGATGTTATTTGGGATTGCCTTCATTATGTAGGGATCTAGTTTAGTATTTGATTTCTTTTTTTCCTGAAAAGGTAATCCAGGGATGCAGCACTCTTAGTAGAATAATTTCTCACTACTTCCCGGGTTTGAAATGCTACCTCTATCTTAGACTAAATTCTTTACGTGTACTAGGTCTCTTTTCTGGATATTCTCTTACATTTCAGCAGCTTTAAACTGGCCACTCTTGGAGTTTTGAGGGTGGGGTTTACCCCTGATGATTATGATTTCTGTTACAGACAAAATTTCAAGCAGTTTAAAGAAGATTTGTGTAGGCTGGAAGGGTGGGAAGCATTTAGGTTGGTGGTTGTCAGTTTTGAACCACCAATTTATTATTTTTAGCTTAAAATAAAATGTAGTTACACTGTAGATTATTCCATTTATTATAAGATTCATGCGTGGAAGTACATTGTCATCACTGTTTGGCAACTGTCTCACCTACCACATCTTTTCCCCATGGAAGCAGGGTTTTTATATGTTTCTGATAACACAGGTTTTCTTAGGAGCACAGCTGTTGCATTGCTGTGGAGCAGATTGTTCTTGGGCACGTCATGAAGGATATTTCAGGAGAATCCTTGAAAAGAGAGCCATTGAAGTGATTCTGTCTCTTGAACTCTGCTTTCCTTTCACTTAATTGCTCATTAAATTCAACTAACAAGCCTCCAAGAGGAAATGATAAAAAAGTTGATGGCATCTACTGTGTAGCTCCTAAGGGCGGCCCAGGTGCCAGGTGTTTCTTGCATTCCTTCCATTGTAAAACAGGGAGGTGTTAAGTGAGGTGCTGAGCCCTCGTTCTTTCTCTGCCGATTCTTGCAGTAGTCCTGGGAGACGTGCTCACCTCTCCTTCTGTACAATCAGTGAACTGCCTTCTGCTTACTCGGTTTCTCTTGCAGTTCCTTATCCTCCTGATGGATGTTGGTACCTACTGCTGTGTTCACTACCATTTAATACACCGAATAGTAGCTACAGAAGTTAGAGTTAATATTAAGTTAAGATTAGGTTGCCGTCCTGCGGTGTAAGTTAAAACCCAGATATACTATTTGGCTTGGTCTCACTATGTGTTATGCTAAATTTTAAATATATTATAAATATTGAAATAAATGGAAATAAATCCTATTGTACTCTTAACTGCAATAAAACAAATACAGTGCTTTAGCTTTTGTAGCCAACTGTTCCAGGCCAGGAGGCCCTATAACTGGTTAAATACTGTATAAGTGTGTATCCAGTTTTCTAGAAGACAGCCATCGGCCGTACTTTATAAGAGTTTTACAAGTAATTTTCACTTTGCTACGCCTTCATCTTCTGGAATCAAAGTGTTGTTACATTGACTGGTGTGGAGGACGCCGTCTGCGAGGCCACCACGGCCAGCGTGCACTTAGTTAGGAATTGGACCCGACCTAGGTTTAGAGGTGGCAGCTAAACGTGGGAGCTCTGTGCAGGTGTGTGCGCTTACCTCTGTTAACTCACCCTGATTTATAGACTTTAGGGCACCCGATACCTCGTTTCAGTGGGCTTCACAGATTCTGTTTTTACAAATTAAAGGTTTGTGGCAACCCTGCCTTGTCAGATGATGGTTAGCGTTTCTTAGCAGTAAAGTATTTTTAAATTAAGGTATGTACATTGGGTTTTTGGACATAATGCTACTGCACGCTTAATAGGCCGTGGTGTAGTGTAAACATAATTTTTATATGCACTGAGAAACCAAAAAACTCCTGTGACTCAGTTTATTGCGATATTCGCTGTCTTATAGTGGTCTGGAACTGAACCGTAGTGTCTCTGAGGTAGGCTTGTAATTGTATAAGCTGGAACTAAGCAATCTGCCGTTTTATAATTATTACAATTATTTTGCATATTTAAAAACTCAGCCCGCCGAATGCTTTAATAAGTTATTTGCGGTTGAGGGAGAGTGTAAAAAAGAGAATGCCTGTATCAGGGTTGAATTAAAATATTTTAGTAGTGTAGGTAGTCTTGGGAAATAAAACATAGTTTAAAGGAGTAGAATTGAGGCCTGTTAATGAATGGCACCGAATTGTGCTGATTATTTTACCTTTGACAAAGTGGAAAATTTAAAGCTTGGTGTATCCCATTTTATTAATATAATAAAGTTTTATAGTGTTGTTCTGGGCATCGATATATGTTCTTTAGTGTTTATTAGCCCATGGTTCTAGTAAAACGTTTTAGTCCTGTGCCTGGCCATACTGTATAGAACACAAATATCAAAACTAAGGGAAAAAATCGAATACATATATTTCTCTTTCCCAAGCCTTTTTCTATATGATTTCTCAGTATTTTGGTCACGTATGGCATCCAATATGATTGGACACAGAGAACATCTTTTTTATCATTTAACATAGGTTTATAGCTTCCCCAGACTTGTTCTAATAATGAAGCTATGAGGGAAATGACAAGAATGGTGATATTAAATTTCTCTAGACTCACAGTAAATTTTTCCATCCTGATGGCAGGAATGCAGAGCATCTGGAATCTGCGAGAAGAGTGAATTGTTTGCTGTGGGAAGACTGTCATCAGATTCTGAGCCATTTATTCTCTTAGGAACTACTGTCCTGTACAGAATGTTATATTTTTATAGAAACACTTTGCTGGAACTGGAAAAATGTCTTCACCTCATGCTTCCGTATTTTTTTTAGATGTTATTGTTTTGAGAATTTTATTTGTGATAAAATGTCACATTTTATCATTAATTTCCTTTGATTTAAAAATTATGTATATTTGTCCAAATACAGTAAAATAGCAAGAGAAAAATAAATTGTCCTGAACAAAGATTTCTTTACAGTTTATATGGGTAAATCTATGATACATACATTGTCATCTCTGTTCTTGAATTTTCAGAATATCTACAATATGTATAGCGATACCTTCTCCCTAGATTATGGCATAGCTGTAATTCTACAGACTTGCTGTGGAGGAGGAGGGAAGGAATGTGCGAAATTCTCTGTTGGTTTTGGTGAAAACATTTCTCAAATCAGGAGTTAAGATTCTAATTAGCCCTGGATCATGCTGGGTATTTACAGCAAGTTTAAGCTGGTAGAAGTTTCTTATTCGGATTTTTTTCTTTTTTAAAAAAATTCTAGTGTGTCTGTGTTTAGGACGACAAAACCTTTGTCCCTGTTTAGTAAATTTTTACTCTGAGTTAGACTCCTGAGTCTCGGTGTTTTTTTGTCCTTGTGTTTGCAGGTAGCGTTGCTGAGGCTGGTTTGATCACTACAGCAGGTGGGTGTGACTGCCTGAGCCGTGAGCCAGAACCTCTGGTTAGAACGCTCGTCTTCGAGTTCTGTGATCCCTACTGCAGGTGTACAAGCTCGGTAGTTGGTTCGCTTAGATGAGATGTGCTTCTCCTCAGTTTCGCGGTGTCCTGTCGGCGTGTGTCTGCCTCACCTGCTGTCCGTCCTCAGCTCAGGCTAAACACGGGGCCGATGGGGCTGTGGCTTTGCCTCCCACCCACAGCCTGTTACTTGCTGGGAGCACGGGTTTCCCAACGGGCGAATAGCCTTAGTGTCCTGTCTGTCCTTTACTCCCAAGCCTCCTTCCCCCTCCCCTAAACCACGACGCTTCACGTTCTAACCAAGCCTGGCGCTGCCCAGCACTGCTCCCGTTCCATCGCTGTCTCAGGTGACCCGTGGCCACTTTGCAGTCAGACTGGGAGTCCTCTCCCCACTGACGTGAGGTCAGTCATCGTTGCTGCTTTGAGTGGTTATCTACTCATCTCCTTGATCTGGCCCCCCGGGGACTTTAGTTTCATTTAGGCTTCAGGTCTGCCCAGCAGCTATGAACCATCTTCCATCGGATGAGTTAGCACAGTCAGAGCTCCCGTCCCTTGCCCACTTCTCCTTAGACTTTCTGCACCCCTCACTTGAGTAGGTTAGAGGCTTCTGTTTTCTGCTTTGCCCTTGGATTACTTTGGATGTAGTCTAGATGGTGTGTCTACACTTTATAGTCTCCTTGATAAAAAGAAACTTCTCTGCTGTTTGACAAATGGGACAACCCTGGTCATTTTCCTCTTTCACAGAGCGTTATGGCTTTTTCTCATCTGTGCAGGAAATAAATATGTTGCCTGATTTCTCTTTTCAATCCATTATTTGTGTTCCCTGTCCACCACCCTAGTTTAATGATTCAGAAGAAAATTTTTATAATAAAGATCAGTTTGGTGAAGTGACCTGTGCCAAGTGGTAAAGTCTTTTTGTGACTTTTCGGTATAAGTTCTTGACCGATGCAGTTTTTCTGACTTCTGAGGATGTTGTATTCTCTGTGAAGGATGTCCTTGTGATGTTTCAAATTCCAGAATGTTTTGTATTTCGATAGAACTGTGTAGCTTTGAAGTGGAAGATAAAAGTCTCTCAAAAATGTTTCAGCACTGAAACTCTAAACAGGAATTCTTGGCTTTTTTCTTACGAAGATGTTAATTATATCAAGAATTATTGGGAAAATTGCTGCGAGACCCATTGTTAAAAGGCTCAAAAACAAGATCTGTTTAAAAAAAAAAAAAAACACCAACTACTACCTCTTGAGATGAATTATACTGCTGGCTGGTTTTGCACTTTCTCTGCATGCAGCCAGGATTCCCTGATGCTTCGTTTTGTCAAAAGAAGGAGGATATGAGTGATTTTATGACAAAGCTGATCCTGTATCTGATGCACCTTTTTCCATTGTCACTTCAAGAGGCAGCGGCCCAGAGATCCAGAATGATCGAATAATTGGAATGAGCATTTGTGGTCAGATCTGCTGTGAGTCATTTGTTTTCGCAAGGCTACTGCGGCGTGGTGTAGCTCTTCATCTGCAGAGCGTTTCCTTGTTGTGTCTAACCCTGGCAGGCTGGAGAGAGTGAGGGGTATACGGAATTAACTCAGTAAAGGGATTACTGTTACTTTTCTGTGGTCACTTGAAGCATTTGAGGATGAGTCCGGTTGTTCGGGACGTTAGCGCAAATGACAAATGTTTGGTTCCAGGAGCTTCAGTTTGGGTTTTGAATTAGGACCGTGCATCAACGCAATTTACACAAGCCAGTGTTGTAAGGACTTTGTCAGTGAATGCATGACATTGATATCACCAGAATTAGAGCTAGTGCCACTTCTTGCAAGTATTTGTTGCATTATGTTCATCTTGAAGGTTTTAATGCTGTTTTAGAGCTGGGACCATTTGTCACCTTTCTTCCCACTTTTCTTTATCTACTGTGCAGATGTCTAGACTGACCTGAGTCAGGGGTATGTGATCACTTTCTTCATTTCTCTTCTCGCTAGTTCACACTTTACCCAGTACATGGGGTCCATCACTGCCCGTCTTTATTGCCTATCGTGGAAAGCTTTTCTCCAGCAGCATAAACTTACGTTTTCTATTCTGTCTCCTTGATGCCCCGGCATACGCATATGTTTTAGGTTTAATTTGGAATTTATTTTTATTTTAAATGCATAGGATATACAGTTAAATGAGGCATCATTCGGAGCTTTGCAGATGACTCATTTAATCCTTGTTACAGTCCTAGTAAGGCTAGGTCAACTATGCCTTTAAACAGTTTAAAAACTGGATGCACAGAGATGTTAACCAGTTAACAGTTGCAGAGCTGGGATTTGTATTTACGTCATTGGCCGCGGATGCTTAGACGTCTAAGCATCTACCCCCCGGGCCTTCGTGCGTGCATTTCTTTTTCCTGTGGGTCTTTCTCCTCCCCACTTCATCATCCCCAGCTCGCGTCTCTACTTGGAGCATCTCAGCACAAGCGTCACTTCCCCGGGGAAGCTTTCCCTGAGGCTGTTCACATCTCACTGCCGCGCTCTCCCCAGCCGTGACTCCCTCCCGTGCGGCCTGTTCTCAGTTACAGCTCCGCCTTTGTCCTCCCGACGACGTCTGATGCCCGTCTCTCACACTGCACTGGGGGATGGCTTTCCTCTCTCTCCCTCAGCCTTGTCTCCCCAGCTTTAAGCCTTCTGGCACATGGCGGCACTGGGTATTTGTGGAGGGGGCAGGAGAGGATGCAGAGGAATTTTGAAATGCGGAGGGAGTTTCCCAGCTTCCTCCGCGCACTTGAGACGTTGTCAAGTGTGTTATGTAAACCTGTTCGTGAGAGTTTGAGGTCAGACCGTTACCACGCTTGTTTTGTCTTCCAGATAATCTCGGGGGTCCTGGCGGAGGGGACTGTGACAGCACTAGCGATCACCAGGAAGTTAATTATCTAGCGAGTTGGTGTAAGATCGCGTGGAAACAGTTAGCTTTCAGGGGATAGCAACTAGCGGCCCACCGTGGCTGGAACGGAAGTAGGGGGAGGTCGTGAGCCCTCGTGCTGGGAGAAGGTTTATGTCACAGTAGTACCCAGAAGTGAAATTTTTGAAATTGTGAAAGTAGCGTCTATTTTGTAAAAACTGAAGCAATGCAGAAATATACATATATATATCTAAAACATGAAATACACGTACACACACGTATAGTGAAAATGAAAGTAATGATTTCCGGTTCGTTCTGGTTTCTCGTCCTGGATGAAACGCTGGTGGAGTTGGGTGTAGATCCAGGCTCCGGGCTCCCTACGAATGGAGTGGATGTGTGAACGAAGGAGCCGCCTCAGAGGGAGCGCACGGAGGCGGAAAATCTTCGTGTTGCCAGAACAATGCCCGTTTATGATTTGCCTGCGTTATTCATTTCTCCGTTCTCCCAGGTGACTCTTTCCAACCTTCTCTTTCGAACGCAGACGCTTGACCGACTGCCTGTCGTCACTCCCCACAGGTGTCACAGGTTACAGTGAAGCACCGCTGTGATGGCAGGAGAGCCCTCCGGTCCCTCTGCGACGTCCCCCGCCTCTGCCGCCCTCCTCGGCGGCTCCGCCCTCCTCGTGTGCCCGCCCCGTCCCTCCTCACCTCCTCAAGGCGGGGGCGCCCATCGATGCCCTTGGCGCCCAGACGGCTGTGTTGCTCATCTTTTTTTTTTTTTTTTTTTTTAAATTATACAATTCTATAGTGATTTCTTTTTTTTTTAAACATCTTTATTGGAGTATAACTGTTTTACAATAGTGTGTTAGTTTCTCCTTTACAACAAAGTGAATCAGTTATACATATACATATGTTCCCATATCTCTTCCCTCTTGCGTCTCCCTCCCTCCCACCCTCCCTATCCCACCCCTCTCATGGTCACAAAGCACAGAGGTGATCTCCCTGTGCTATGCGGCAGCTTCCCACTAGCTATCTAATTTGCATTTGGTAGTGCATATATGTCCCTGCCACTCTCTCACTTCGTCACAGCTTACCCTTCCCCCTCCCTTCCCTGACGCCTGACGACGTTGATTCTGTTTTGTACCAGCCCTCCTCTAAGCGGCGTGTCGCTCGATCTCGTTAATGCTCTGCGGCCATCCCCCGTCGCGCTGCCAGGGTCGGGACCCTCCACGCGGCTGGATGCGACGGGCAGTTCTCACGGTGGCCTCTGCCGGCCTGGCCGTCAGCCTTCCCCGCCACACCAGGCCTCCGGGCCAGCGGGCCCCCGCGCTCCCGCGCGGCTGGTCACCGGGGAGACCCCGGGCTGGGTCCTCGGCCTCGCCTCTGCTGTGTGCCGCTCACGTCCCCGGGTCTCAGCCCGGCTCGTGCCCAGGGCACCTAAGTGTGGATCTTCAGCTCGGCCTCTCTGCGGAGCTCCTGGCTCCTCCGTCCCGCTGCCGCCTCATCTCCACCTGGACATCCTGTCCACATCTTCAGCTCACCGGGCCCCACACTGAACGTCCCCGTCTCCCTTGACGGCAGCGTCGGTTCCGCGGTCATGCTTGTCTCTTTTCTTCTCCTCGGACCCCTCATGCAGTCCGACAGGAATGCACGATCGGCCCTTCCTGCAGAATCTCTCCAGAATCTGAGCGTCCTCCGGCTCCCGCCCGCTGCTGCTGGGCGCAGGCCGCCGCCCTCTGTGGCCCGCGTCACTGCCTGACCCTCTGACTCGTTCTCTGCCTCTGCTCTCGCCGCCCTGCCCTCTCTTCTCAATTCCGCAGCCAGAGCAGTGCTTTTAAGGCGTAACTCCAACCGTTTTACTCAAAACCCGGCAGTGGCTCCGTCCCTCTAACATAAAAGTTAAGTTCTTTGCAGTGTTTGTCTTACAAGAGCCAGCGTGACCTGGTCCTCGTTTCTCCCCTTAGACCGTCTGTCCCTTCCTCTGCCCCGGTCAGCCTGGGTGCCTTGCCCTCCTCAGACACTGCGGGCACACCCGGACTTAGAGGTGGGGTTTCTGTGCTGTCTGACCCCTCTGCCTGGATCGCTTGTCCCTCACATGCCGTTAGCTCCCTCGCCGTCCTCCTGTCTCTGGGTTCCCTGGCCACCTCACCTGTCGTGCCCTGTGCCGGTGGTCCAGCCCTGGGTCTGCCTCACGCTGCTTGGTTTTCTCTGTTTCTCTCGGTGTCTGGTACACCCTGTGTAATTGACTGACTTACGTTATTATTTGTCTTCCCCGTGGAGTGTCAGTTACCTCCATGACAGTCGGCGTCTTTGTGGGTTCCTGATCTAGCCACACACCTGGACAGCACGTGGCCCAGAGGACTGGCAGTGGTCAGTGGAGGCTGACGGACTGAACGAGTGTGTATCCCGCCAAATGACTGCTGGATCTGCCTATGCGCGTGCCATTCCTAAGACTGGGTGTTTGCAAACTTAATTATCTCCTAAATTGATGAAAGAAAAGTCATATGCTTTGGCTCTTAAGAATCATTTTATATTACTTCTTAGATTGAACACTGTTTTATGTATTGATTTTTGGGGGAGGGGGGTCATCTGTTTCTTCTACCACCGTATGCCTGTTCATGTGCCATCGCCCATTTTTCTCTTGGTTTACTGATCTTTCATTATGCTTAATATCAGTCACTTGCTTGTTGCAAATAATTTTTAGCAGTTTCTCTGCAAACTTCTTTGGTTTTTTTGACGCATGAAAATTTTGTCACAAAGTCTGTCAATCATTGCTTTTTGTGGTTTCTAGGTTCTTTGTGTGCAAAGAAAAGCACTTAACTCCAACATGATAAAAATATTCTCTGAGGTTGTCCTCTAGTTTATATTTGAAATATTTGATCCACCTGTAATTTGGGTGTCCAGTTGGACATTTAACTTTTCTCTTGAGGGAGCTCTTGCAGGTTTTTGAGCAGAAGATTTCAATGATGGGGTTACATGGGAGACACGGGCCAGAGTTGAGTTTAAGCCCTGACTGTGCCACTTCCTAGGCTAAAGGTACGTACCCTCCTGTAAAATGGAGATAGTAATAGGAGCTGCTTATAGAGAGCACTGGACGAGGTAACCTGTAAAGCACGTTACCACAGCTTATACCATAGTATTAGGTACGGTGAGCACTACTAGGAATTTCTACTGGTCATAATTTTTACTAAGCATTATTTTAGGAAGCTTTAGGAGTTGGTGGTAGGAAGGATAGATTAAGGAAGGGGGACACAAAAGAAATAAACGCAATTTTTAATATTCCATAGCTAGTTTTATTAGGCAGGGTGAAAATCGCTAGGGGTCTATGATGATAGGAAGCTTTGCCCACAGTTAAAATTGCTATCATATATTTAAGTAAATTGGTGACTCTTATAAAGTCATGAAATTTTAATGCAAGATGATGACACTTTATCTTCTGATCAGTGTATTATGACTTCGGGTGAATTGTTTATTCAACACGGTTGGGTCAGTGTTACCTGCCTTCCGCAGTCCTCGATCAAATCACCTGCCTATTACTCACATACAAGATCCTGATAGGAAGTGTGACTGTAGCTTTACAGTACTATTCTTATCTAGATATTGAAAAAAAAAAAATTGCAGGACAACTTACTTGAAGTTGCTAGAGCACCAGGGTATTAAGTATTTATATCTGTGTGTAAAGTACTACTGCTGACCCTCTGTCACTGGGTTGCCTCAGAAGGCATCAAGAGCGTACTCTGACCATAGGTTTTGTTGAGGGAGAAAAAGCACTTACACTTGGCCCTTGAACAACGTGGGTTTGAACTGCCCAGGTCCACTAATAGGCAGATGGTTTCAGTAAATACAGGACTACATGGTCAGCGTCTGGTTGAATCCGCTGTTGTGGAACCACAGATGTGGAGGTTGGCCGTGGGACTTGAGCTTCCGTGGATTTGGGGATCCTGGGCGGGTCCTGGGGCCAGTGCGCCACGGATGCCAAGGGACGACCGTAGTTTTGTTATCTTTAAGGACAATGACAAGTATTTTACCCTTCGGTGCAGCAAGGCTGCAGAGAAGCCAGCTGTAGCGCATGGAGCTCCACTCAAGTACGTAAGTGATTGACGTCAAATTGAGATCGCGGTCAGCACGTGTGCTGGCTTAACGAACTGGCTCGCGGGGTGGGCAGTTTATACTGTATGGAAAGCATTCTCCTTGGGATATTATTCTTCGTGACGTCAGAAAGCCAGCATTTGCCATCTAACCTTCCTCTGGAAAGGGGAGAAGAGATTACAGTACTTCTTTGTTCCTAGACAGCAGGCTTCAGGGACAAACTCAGAGATCTTAGAAGCATCTTTGCATCTCTCTGCGATTGGCTCCTATTACTGTGAACACCTTCATTAGCCCTCAATTTAGAATCACCCTTCTGGGCCCTGTTTTCCCCCCTTCAGACCCCAGCCCGTATCCTGCCAGCTCCATTAGAGGCTTCTCTGACCTTCATTGATTGCTGTCTTCTTAAAATTGCTAGAATAATTATTGCACATATTAATCGAGTCACCCTCGACCTATTTTAGTTTTGCTCTTATTGATTTCTTTTCTCTCAGTATATAAAATATGCTAATTTAAAAATACTGCTTTTTTCTGTTGGAATATTTTTAATAAATAAGTTTATTGAAACCCACGGGCATCCTTGACAGTGTCTCATGTCGTGTGTGCCCAAATATAAGGTGAGTTTTTCTTTCCCTCTGTAAAATGATCTCTTAGAGAAGAGAGAGCTGGCATATATTCAAGTCCTTACAAAATCTCTTAGAGAGAACGTTCTGTTTATTCACGTGCACAAAAATGTGTGTTGAATGGAGAAGCCACAGTTACTCACATATAACCGAAATTCATAATTTGGGGGATTACTGAGAGCTCCCTTGGCAGAATTGTTTTTTAGAAAAGGAGACAATCTGGTTTAAACCAGATTTAATTATTCCTTGGAGAAGGGTTAAAAACCTCACATTTGCAATTGATAGAATTTTAAAGAGTAAGTAAGTGGTTTTGTTGATCAAAAATGTAGAGCCACAGAACAAACGAAAAACCAATCAGCTTTACCCAGATTCTCAGTGAAGGCATCTCCCATATTCAAAACAGTGCTGTATCTCAACTGACCTAGAAGCGAAAATGATCTCATGATGAGGAAGAACTTCACTCTGAAGAATTTAAATAAAATGGCTGCGTGAAATGTGCAAATGGGGCAAAAACTAAGTATCTGAGTTAATGTATTTTACTTAATAGGTAATTCAAAGTGTATGTTTCTAACTAAATTACAATTTAAATATTAGAGGCAGTCCTGAGCATCTTATCAGCATCCCTGAAAATTAATCATTTATTTCATCAGCTGCCTAAACATCTATTTATTTTACTTGGAAGAGAAAATGTTTTGGCTGTTTACCTGGGCAAATAGGATTGCTTGATGTTTGCTCACGTATGAGATGCATTCTGTGTCATCCAGGACTGTAAGATCCCTGGGGAGAGGGTGGTATATTCTACGCTTAGTGCTGTCCCCAGGGCTCCAACTCTGAGAGCTCACGCATGTTGATTCTTGGGCCTGCAGCCCTCTCAGCCCTGACTCGGGCGTTGTTCCTGCTGAAGGGTCTCCTGATGCTGTCCCCTCCCCTGGAGGGACCGGCCCCTTCCCTTGCCTCCACAGCCCGACCCTGTCCTGCACTCACTTTGCTACTAGCCTGTGGTGTCATCTACGCTGTAGACGCCTGCAGACAGGAATCACGTCCGATTTGTCCTAGACCTTCAGAGCTAGGGATGCGCTGGGTTCACAGGTGCCGTAGACGTCTATTAGAACGAGCTGGGGTGACTGCAGAGGAGCACAGGATAAGTTTCATGCCGCAGGGAACAAGTGGATTTAGGTAGAATTTTTAAAGACACGCCGAGCTGTCTCGACTCTCTTTACTTGCCCTCTGAATCTCAGGGACCAAGACTATTTGGATTTCATGGTATTCTTCATGATTGGGACTCTAGGAACTGAACATAGGAATACTTTAAAGCACATGTAGGAACACAGACCCGGTTTTAGAGATGGACCGAGTTGCTTTCTGGGGCCTGGATTGCTGACTTGAGTGGAAGTGATGGTTTCCTCGTTGCCTGCCTTGACACTACATACGGCCCCGGCCTAGGAGCCCTTTTAACCGTCTTTTAAATTTCTGCTTGTCGTTGTCCTGTCTCTTCTGGCTTTGTTCTCTGGCACCAGATGTGGGAGGTGAAGAGAAGCAAGTGTTATTGCCACTCTAGGACCGTACAAATGAGAGCTGCATAAAGCTGGAAAAACACAGAAAACTCAGGCTTCTGAGCTTTGACTAACGGAGAAGTTATTACTGTTTGAAAATTAAACGCAACATGGCTTATTCCCACAAAAAGCTAAGGTGTACGTGGGTAAAGTGAACAATTCCCATATGTAAAAGACGTGGGTGGTTTCATTTCTGAGTATGGTGTTATGTCCAGTTGGCAGGTGTCACTAAGCTGTTGTTTTCCCTTGGAAGCAATGCACTGAGTCGTTCACTGCAAGGAGACATACTAAGGAAAGAAGAACATCGTTATTTTAATCAAGTGCCTGCCCTGTGAATTGTTCCATTGAATTCTTACAACAACTGTTGTAAGTTTCAGCTTTATTTTGAGATAATTACAGAGTCACACGTTGTAAGAGGTAGTACAAAGAAATCCTGTGTACTTTCACCAGTTCCGCCCGTGGTAACATCTTGCATAACTGTAGTAGCGTGTCACAACTGGGAGATCCTCATCCATGCCATCCGTTGACGTTTTTCAGATGTCCTCGGTTTCACATGTGCTCGTGAGTGTGTGTGTGTGTGTGTATTTATTTAGTTCTATGCAGTTTTACCACGTGTACATTACCATTTCTTTTTCAGCATGTGAGGGAAACAAGGTTCAGATAAGTAATGTGAAATGCGTAAAGTATAGACCTGGGGTTTGAATCTAGGTCTGTCTGTTTGATCCGAACTTTTGCATTTTTAGTAATGATAATGATGAATAACAGTCAAAATCAATAACCCAATGGCTGAAACTCAAGTTACATGTGAAACATTGAGTACTTACCACGTGCGGGACTGTTCAAGTCTATTAACTTATTTAATCCCCCAAGAACTGTACCACATAAATTATATCACAGTTGAATTAGTATCATTCAGCTCTAATGATATTACTAAGGAATAGGTAATCATTTTTACTCTTCCTGAAATCAGTAATAAAATAGTGAAATTCTACCTTCTTTTTACATAATTTCATGTTTTGAATCTTTGATCTTGGCGATTGTGATTACTTTACATTTGTGTGTGTGTGTATATTTGTATAAAGTGAGACCTGTATCATTATACATTGACTTAGGTTGAGCTACCGTAAAAATATTTTTACTGAATTGTAAATAAGAGCTAGTTTAGGCAGGATGCCAGGTTTTTATGAGAATAAATATAAACCACCAAGAATACTTAAGAATGCAGTTGGGAGAAGGTTTTTTTTTGTTTTGTTTTGTTTTTTTCCTGCCTGGAGTATTTTGGATCTTTTTGGCCAAATACAGCCCCAGGAATGTTTCAGTTTAATCAAATCTCTCAAGTTTTGTATCTGACTTCCAAAGTGGTACCCATGCATGTGGTTGTGAATTATCACTGGTTATCAGAATATTATAAGGCTTTGGAAAGATAACAGACGCGCCAATTAGAATTCCGTAATTTACGAGTCTTCGCTGGTTACATATCTTGTAAAGCTGTCTTTCTAATGAACAGCAGCTCTTATTCAGACCAGAAATAGCAACAGTCCCGTGTGTTGTAGACCCCAGGAGGTCTCGGTGTTTTTGTAGACAGCAGACAGAAATAAAAAGAATTCTGCCCTTTTTACCTCATGGAATCCCGCTGGAAAATGAAACATGAGCTCTGAGTTGATGCTGACTTCTGCCAGGTCACCTCCCGGAAGAGTCCCGGGCAAGCACTGCTGCAGCATTTCTTGGGCAGGAGTCTGCCGGCCCCGGGACGAGACGGATGGTCCGTGCAGGCTGCTGCCGGGACACTGCGCTACTGTCTGCTTGCAGGGAGCTTCCAGTGAGAGCACGTGCAACCTGCATCTGTTGCCTTGACTCTTTCCAGGGGTATCACATACCTCCAGATTAGAGTCGCATTTAGCCTAAGTGCTACGCAGTTTGTTGTTGTCATTGCTTAAAAAAAAAAAAAAAAAAAGCGTGGCTACAAATAATGCCACACCAAGTATGGTTTACTCTGGCTTACTTTTGGGAACTTGATTTTGGACGTTCAATAACGCAAATTTTTTGAAGCTATATATTATTAGGAACTCTTTGGAAACCACAAAACCATTTTAATGGACCATGCTATCAATTTTCTCCTCTAAAGAAGTTTTTCCTATTCATGACTCACTTCACTTTTTGGCTAACATTGAGGGAAATGTAATAACGATTAAGGAAAGGAATGTATGCATTTTCTTCTTCTTTTTTTTTTTTGAAAGCTTGTACACATTTTCTGTCTCGGGTTATGTAAACTTGGAGGACTGTAAAATGACCACCGCGTAAGGTAAAAACAGGCCTGTTAATACATACATCTTTGGAATTTAAAAATCCAAAATCTTCCCTTGCTTCTTTGGAGAAGAGTTTTGCTTGATGGCCCAGAATACAGATCCAGTAAAAGCGACATGTTCCAGCCGTCAGTTTCACACACCTTAAGCTAAATTAATGAGATCACTCTACGGTGACGCTTTGTGTTTTATTTCCATTTTATAGGTCTGTATGAGCTGCTGGCAGCTCTGCCAGCCCAGCTGCAGCCACATGTGGACAGCCAGGAAGACCTGACCTTCCTCTGGGATGTGTTTGGTGAAAAGAGCCTGCATTCACTAGTCAAGGTAAACCATGCTGTTGTCAGATGATCTTCGCGGAAAAACATATGGAAAAATATTTTGAGCGCCATCTAGTAAACCAGAGATCAAATTGTTGCCCTCTGAAAACAAAACAGCCTTGTTCCATTTCGCTGCCAGGCGTGGAAGTTGTTAAAAGGATTCCACCAAAAATACATAGATGATTTCACTTAATGGTGGTGATCTGGCCGTGCATACTGATGGAGCATGCCCGTGCTTGCCCTTGTTTAGAAAAGGAATGTGAAATAGTAGCAGGAAGGGTTAGACTCCTCATGGTCAACATTCATGAGCTGGAATTTAACTTAAATAAATAAATGTTCGCAGCAAAAATTAGAAGGAATATATTTTCTGAGGTTCAGGATGACAGCTGTTCAGCAGCTACATTAATTTAAAATAATTTCCTCTAATAAAGTCAAGTGAAATTCTAGCAAAGCTGTTTCTTCTCCTGGCACAGTGCCACTGAAATGGAATTTTGTATAAAAATACAGGGACGCTAAATAGGAATAAAAAACAGTGTGTGGAGACCGTTTTAGCCAAGCGTCACGCCGTGGAAATGATCTGCCACCAGAAACCAGATCTTGCCACACAGCAATGCTGGGAGTGATCAGAACTCTTAAAATAGTAAGACGAGAACAAGGAACTTTCTGGAAAATATGCCACTCTTGCTTCTGGAAATATGAGTTGCATTTTCTCTCTTTTAACTCAAGCTGAAAGAAATTTAGAGTCTTACTTGAGTCTGGACGAGATGGACACGTATGCCTCAGCAGTATCTGATCCCGTCCTCCATTCAGCTCAACCTGTTATGGTTGCCTGTTGTGATAAGAGGCTTTTTGACCGATGTATAGTATTTGGAAATGAGTGACTTCTGAGGTACGGTTGCTTCACAGGACAGGAGAATTCTTACTGTATTTTTTTCTTGTCAAATTTGCTGAAATTTGTGTGCTTCAAGCAGTGGCAGTTCTCAAGAAGTTAGCGCGTTGATATGTGGCACTTTCCTAGCAATACATTTAAAGAGTGCTTCATTGGTTTATTTAGTTTTTCTATAATTGCCAAGATATCTTTGTATTCTGAATAATTTTAGGTCTTCTAGTTGCTCTCTTGGGATGTGTTAGAAATGATTTTGGGCTTATAATTGATGAAGTTTATCACTTACTGAGGCAGTCATGAAAATATTCCTGTATTAAATGTTTGGAAGTTGGATAGTTATGGATTTGATTAGATTGATTTGATCTCTTGAGAGAAGGAATAAAACACGTTTCAACTGCCATCATCACTCCTTAATCAGTAAACAAACATGCCCCCCAAACAATGGATGTATGTGTGTTTGTATTTATTTATAATGTGGCTACTAACTCAGTTTCCTTGCCTATAAAATGGAAATTATAATACCTATTGACAAGGTTGTTTGTGAGTTTCAAATAAGATAGCGAAGGTCTTAGTTCTTTTTGTAGTTATATAGGTTAGGCAAATATAATAACTAAGAAAAAAATGAATTATCATAGCATGTGAAGGACCAAAAAGAATTGACAGAGATGGTTGTTATTTTTATTAATAGAATAAAACTAATGTGTAAAAAATTTCTTCGTTAACACTGGCTGTTGAGTTTTCAGCATAGGTTGTTATTCCAAGTATGTGTCCATAATTAAGTGGCTAGGAAGCAAACTGTTATCGATATCTGGTTTGTAAAAACAGTGCAGCAAATGAATTGATGTTGCTAGTATTTTAAATAGCATAACAACACGTGTACTGTTCCAAACGTTTTGCCGTAAAGTGTATTTTGAAAATCAGCTTTGTTTGTAACTCTAGTACGTCCTCCCTTTCTTAACAGCTCCCCACTCCCTGCTGTTCTCAGGGCGTGGACTCCAGGGTGTCCTCTGACTGACCCATTCTGTTAGTTTTCAAGTAGGAAAGCCTAGGATGCCCTGCAGGAGGTAGGTCTCATGGGACAGTAGTTTAAACAGCCGGGACAGCCGGCTTAGCTGTCTTCCAAGTGCCTCTACTGAAGGGTGGAGGAGAGAAGGCTTCGGCTTCTGTACGTAAATCTCAGCAGAGCAAAAGGAATTTGTTTGAAAAGAGTTGTTTTTAGTCTGAATCAAAACGTGCTCTGATGTTACGCTCTTTTGCCTGCAGTTGACGCTGTTGGTATATGGGTTAGAACTGGGTGAATGTAAAACCTGATTTTATTCTAGCCGCAAATTTTCACAGTTCTCATCTTCTTTTAGGTAAAAAAGAAAGTGGTTGTTAAATCACCACACAGTTTTGAATGCAGACAACTTGCTGGTCTGATGTAACATATACTTAAGAAGAGGTAGGTTTGGTGTCAGGGTCTGTGGCAGGTATGGCACATGCCACCGTAGGATTTTGAGCTCCACTCTGCGGGAGTACTGGAGGTTGTGAGCTTGTCACTGGAGAGGAGCTATGATGATCCTATACTGTGTTAGCTGCGGATTTCTTTTTTTAAAGAACAACTTCTAAATAGGGAAGTAGAATAATAAAAACTGTGAGCACGAGATCCCGAAGAAGGGTTAGGCTGGGGGTGAGGTCAGAAGAAAGACGGTACTGGTGGAAGACCTAGGAAATATCGTATATAATGTGAGGCAAGACGAGGATATCCGTTTGCACGTGACCTAGTGAAGTTGATAGATCATCAGTCAGCATAGAGCCACATTTTGGACCCATGTTTTGCAAAAATACAGAACCATGAAGCATGTAGTTTGTGTCTGAACCTCATTTCTAAATTTATCTCCTATCCTTGTGTTTTTTCCTACTGAGATTCCTTTACTTACTTTAAATTTTATTTTGTTCAGTGGCGTTGTATGTATTTTTATAATCTGGTTTAAGTTCACTTTAGAACAAGATGTGGCTTAAAGACTTCCATAACTGTATTATATTTATTTTAAAGAAGCCTGGGAGTTTTGTTTCTTCAAGAGATTTTTGTTCTTATTTCACAATTGTGTTGGATTTCTAGGATAAGGATATCAGATTTTTAGTACCTTTTAAATAGCTGTGTATGCTTTTTCTCCCCTTTCAAATAGTTGCATACATGTATGGGGACAGGAGAAAAAAAGGTAGCAATCTGAATTTTATCCTTTTGGGATTCTGAAGTATTTCAACGAAACACAAATTGATTATTTTCAAGAAAAATTTCCTGATGTGATTGAATTACTGTGTGTATTTCTGTGATTTCAGTCTGACAGGAGTAATGATGAAACTCACTAGACCCTTATAACATTGCCTTACGTAGTTTTAATTTCCGATGATTGATTGCTTTGTTGGTGCTGTCTTTGTTGACGTCTTACTATGTGCCAGACACCGTGTAGGTCCCCAGGGCTAAGCTTTCCGGCAGAGCGGGTGCAGCCGCTTGTTTCCTGGCATCTCCAGCCCCCCAGAGGGCTTGTAGATGCAGCGATGGGCAATTGCAGCATCCCGGAGCTGCCCGCGGTTACAGCTGTTATGGGACGCGCGAGGTGTCTCCCTCAGTGCTGGCCTCTGAGAGGTGCTCAAGGGGGGATTCGGTAGTTTAAGCTAAAACCTGCGTGTTGAATTAGAGTTGCTCAGGTAAGAATTTATGCGGGAGGAGGGGGAGGTCAGGCAGAAGAAATAACTACATTGTACAAACACCAGGAGGCAAGTGTGAACCTCGTGTCTTCAGGATGGAGGCTGCCAGCTTCTCTCAGCTGCAGGTTCTCTCCTCACCCAAGTCAAGGAGGTCTTGGTTGCTTCTAGCCTTGGGCAGTTATGATAAAACTTTTTTTTTTTTTTTTGCGGTACGCGGGCCTCTCACTGTTGTGGCCTCTCCCGTTGCGGAGCACAGGCTCCG
>NC_041224.1:5535986-5608010 GCF_002837175.3 Physeter macrocephalus | reverse complement strand
CCTCTCCCGTTGCGGAGCACAGGTTCTGGACGCGCAGGCTCAGTGGCCACGGCTCACGGGCCCGGCCGCTCCGCGGCACGTGGGATCTTCCCGGACCGGGGCACGAACCCGCGTCCCCTGCATCGGCAGGCGGGCTCTCAACCACTGCGCCACCAGGGAAGCCCTAAAACTTTGATAACCATTTGTGTGCAGGTTTTTGTGTGGGCGTTAAGTTTTCCAGTCATTTGGGTAAGTACCTAGCAGCATGATTCCTGGATCATACGGTAAGGCTGTTTAGCTTTCTGAGAACCTGCCAGTCTGCCTTTCAAAGTGGCCGCACTATTTTGCATTCCCACCCACAGTGCCTGAGAGTTCCTCTTGTTCTGCATCCTTGTCAGCATCTGGTGTTGTCAGTTTTGTGGATGTTAGCCCTTCTCATAAGTGTGTAATGGTATCTCATTACTGTTTTAATTTGCAATTCTCTTATGTCGTGATGTTAAGCATCTTTTCATATGCTTATTTGTCATCTGTATATCTTCTTTGTTGAAGTGTCTATTCAGATCTTTTGTCTTTTTTTTTTTTTTTTTTTTTTTGCGGTACGCGGGCCTCTCACTGCTGCGGCCTCTCCCGCTGCGGAGCACAGGCTCCGGACGCGCAGGCCCAGTGGCCATGGCTCACGGGCCCAGCCGCTCCGCGGCACGTGGGATCCTCCCGGACCGGGGCACGAACCCGCGTTCCCTGCATCGGCAGGCGGACTCTCCACCACTGCACCACCAGGGAAGCCCTGTCTGTTTTTTAAATGAGTTGTTTTCCCCGTATTGTTGAGTTTTATCATTTCTTTGTCTTTCTTGGATACAAGTCTTTTATCAGATATGTGTTTTGCAGATATTTTCTCCCAGTATGTGACTTGTCTTCATTTTCATAATGGTGTCTTCACAGAGCACAAGTTTTTAATTTTAACAAAGTTCAACTTAAGTTTTCTTTCATGGATCATGCTTTTGGAGATGTATCAGAAACTCATTGCCATACCCAGGGTCACCTGGAGTTTCTCTTCTGTTATCCTCTACAATTTTTACATTTAGCTCTGTGATCGATTTTGAGTTAATTTTTGTGAAAGGTGTGACTTCTGTGTCTACGTTCAAATTTCTGCATATTGAATATCCGATTTTTCTAGCATCAATTGTTGAAAAGACCATCCTGTCTCCATTGAATTGCCTTTGCTCCTCTGTCAAAGATCAGTTGATTTTTATTGTGTGGGTCTATTTCTGGGCTCTCTATTGTGTTCCTATTTGTCTGTTTTTTCACCAATACTACCTTCTTGATTACTGTAGCTTTTCTTTTCTTTTTTTAAATTTTTTTGGCTGTGTTGGGTCTTTGTTGCTGCGTGTGGGCTTTCTCTAGTTGTGGCGAGTGAGGGCTACTCTTCGTTGTGGTGCGCAGGCTTCTCATTGCGGTGGCTTCTCTTGTTGCCGAGCACGGGCTGTAGGCGTGTGGGCTTCAGTAGTTGTGGCGTGTGGGCTCATTAGTTGTGGCTCGTGGGCTCCAGAGTGCAGGCTCAGTAGTTGTGGCGCACTGACTTAGTTGCTCCACAGCATGTGGGATCTTCCCGGACCAGGGCTTGAACCCGTGTCCCTTGCATTGGCAGGCGGATTCTTTTTTTTTTTTTTTTTAGCGGTACGCGGGCCTCTCACTGCCGTGGCCCCTCCCGCTGCAGAGCACAGGCTCCAGACGCGCAGGCCCAGCGGCCATGGCTCACGGGCCCAGCTGCTCCGCGGCACGTGGGATCCTCCCGGACCGGGGCATGAACCCGTGCCCCGGCAGGCGGATTCTTAACCACTGTGCTGCCAGGGAAGCTTGATTACTGTAGCTTTATGGTAAGTCTTGAGGTTGGGTAGTGTCCATCCTCTCACTCTTCTCAGTATTGTTTCAGGTATTCTGGGTCTTTCGCATAGTCATATAAACTTTAGGATCAGTTTGTCATATCAACAAAATAACTTGCTTGAATTTTGATTGGGATTATGTTGAATACATAGATCAAACTGGGAATAATTGACATCTTAATATTATGTATTCTTGCCCATGAGCATGGAATATTTCTCATTTATTGAGATCATCTTTGGTTTCTTTCATCAGAGTTTTTGTACTTATTTATATTCTGTACATATTTTGTTAGATTTATACCTAATTTTTGGATACTAATTTAATTTCAAATTCCAGTTGTTCATTGCTGGTGTATAGAAAAGTAATTGATTTTTGTATATTAAATTTGTATCCTGAATCCTTGCTGTAGTCACTTAGTAGGTTTCAGAGTTTTTTTGTTGATTCTGTGGTATTTTCTGTTAATACATAGATAATCATGTCGCCTATGAATGAAGACAGTTTTATTTCTTTCTTCCCAATCTGTATACCTTTTGTTTCCTTTTCTTACAGCATTCGTTAGGAATTTCAGTAAAGTATTGAATATGAATGGTGAGAGGGAGGGGACCTCCTTGCCTTGTTATTGATCTTAGGGGGAAAGAATGTAGTTTTTCACCATTAAGTATGATGTTAGCTGTAGGTATTTTATACATATTTTTTATCAAGTTGAGGAGGTCCTCTCTATTCCTAGTTTGTTGAGAGTTTTTATCATAAATGGACGTTGGATTTTTTTAATGATTTTTTGCATCTCTTGATATGATCATATGACTTTTTTTTATCCTGTTGATGTGGTGGATTACATTATTACTTCTGAATATTGAATCACCCTTTGCATTCCTGGGAAAAATCCCCCTTGGTTTTGGTATATAATTCATGTTATACATTGTTGGATTTGATTTGCTAATGTTTTGTTGAGGATTTTTACATCTCTGTTCATAAGAGATTCTAGTCTGTAGTTTTCCTTTCTTGTAATGTCTTTATCTGGTTTTGGTAGTAGAACAATGCTTGGTATATGGTTAGGTATATAGTTAGGAAGTGCACTCTCTGCTGTTATTTTTTCTGGAAGAGCTTCTAGAGGATTGGTATGATTTTTCCCTTAAATTCACCAGTGAAACCATCTGGGCCTAGTGCTTGCTGTTTTGGAAGGTTATTAATTATTGATTCAATTTCTTTAATAGATATAAGCCTACTTAGATCACCTATTTATCTTTGTGTGAGAGTTTTTGTCACTTGTATCTTTCAAGGAATTTGTGGAATCATGTAAGTTATCAAATTTGAGGGCGTAGAATTATTTATAATCTTTTGTTATCTTTTTAACATCCATGGGATTCATAATGATGACTCTTTCATTTCTGATATTAGTAGTAATTTGTGTCTTCTCTCATTTTTTTTCTTGGTTAGCCTGGCTGTAGGTTTATCAGTTAATCTTTTCAGAGAACCAGCTTTTGGTTTCATTGAGTTTTCCTGTTTCTTGTTTCAGTTCTATTGCTTTTTGCTTGTATTTTATTCTTTTTTTTTTCTCCTTGCTCTTTTTTTCTCTAGTTCCCTAAGGTAGACACTTAGGTTACTGATTTTAGTTCTTTCTGTTTTTCTTACCGTCAATGCTATACTTTCCCTCTAACCACTACTTTTGCAGCATCCCACAGATTTTGATAAGTTATATTTTCATTTATTGCAAAGTATTTAAAAAATTTATCTTGAGACTTCTTCGTTGACCCATGTGTTATTTAGAATTGTTGGTTAATTCCCAAATATGTGGAGATTTTACTGCTGTCTTTCTGTTGATTTCTCTTTTAACTCCATGTGATCAGAGAGCATATGCTGTATGATTTCCATTATTTTAAATTTCCTAAGGTGTGTTATGGCTCGGAATGTGGTCTGTCTGTCTTGTTCTATGTGAGCTTGAGAAGAACGTGTGTACCGCTATTGTTAGATGAAGTATTAGAATCTGTTGCTTGATGATGCTGTTTGGTTCAACCATATCTTTACTGACTTTCTGCCTGCTGGATCTGTCAATTACTGATAGAAGAGTGTTGAAGTTTCTGAGTATAATAGTGGCTTTGTTCATTTCTCCTTGCAGTTTTTAAAAAAATGAATTTATTTATTTATTTTTGGCTGCGTTGGGTCTTTGTTTCTGAGCGTGGGCTTTCTCTAATTGCAGCGAGAGGGGGCTACTCTTCGTTGCGGTGCATGGGCTTCTCATTGCAGTGGCTCCTCTTGTGGAAGAGCATGGGCTGTAGGTACACAGGCTTCAGTAATTGTGGCTCATGGGCTCAGTAGTTGTGGCTTGTGGGCTCCAGAGCACAGGCTCTGTAGTTATGGCACACAGGCTTAGTTGCTCCATGGCATGTGGGATCTTCTCGGACCAGGGCTCGAACCCGTGTCCCCTGCATTGGCAGGTGGATTCTTAACCACTGTGCCACCAGGGAAGTCCTCTCCTTGCAGTTTTACCAGTTTTGCCTCATGTATTTTGACACTGTCTCGTTAGGTGCATACACGTTAAGGATTGTTATGTTTTCTCAGAGAAACGACCCCATTTTCATTATGTAATGCCCTCCTTTATCCCTTATAATTTTCCCTGTTCTGCTCTTGCTTTGTCTGAAATAGATATAGGTACTCCAGCTTTCTTTGCATGGTTTATCTTTCTCCATTCCTTTACTTTTAATCAATCTGTGTCTTTATATTTAAGGTGGGTTTCTTGTAGGCAATAGGTTCTTCCTTATTTAATCTACTCTCACAGTCTTTGTCTTTTAATTGGTATATTTAGACCATTCATATTTAAAGTGATTGTTGACATAGCTGAATTATATTTGCCATATTTGCCACTGATTTCTATTCATAACACTTGTTTTTTTTACATTTTTATCACTCTCTCTCTTCCTTCTCTGCTTTTAGTAGAACACCTTATATGATTCCATTTATTCTTTCTTAACATAGCAAAGATTTCTTAGTGCTTGCCCTAGAGTTTGCTGCATACATTACAACTAATCTAGGTCTACATTACAACTAATCTAGGTCTACTTTCAAGTAACACTGTACCGTTTCACAGGTAGTTGCAGGTACCTTATAAAGAATATTCTTAATTCCTTTTTTCCCATCCTTTATAAAATTGCTGTCATTCATTTCACTTATCCATATACTGTAGTCACCCAACACATTGCTGCTATTATTTGAACAGTTATCAGATCAATTAAGAATAATAAAAATAAAAGATTTTGTTTTACCTTTATTTACTCCTTTTCTGATGCTCTTCTCTTCTTAATGTATTTCCGAGTGCCTGACCAACATCACTTTCCTTGTCTCTTGAAGAACCTCTGTTAACACTTGTTGCAAGGCAGGTCTACTGACAGTAATTTCTTAAATTTAAGTTTGTTTGTTTATTTCTCCTTTACTTTGTAAGTACAGCTTCACTGGATACAGAATTCTAAGGTGGTGTTTTTTCCTTTCAACACTTTAAATATTTTACTCCAGTTTCTTCTTGCTTGCATAGTTTCTGATGAGGTGTCTGATGTAATTCTTGTCTTTGTCTTGTATAGGTAAGGTGTTTTTTCACTTGAACTTCTTTCAAGATTTTCTCTTCTTTTTTGGATCTTACAGTTTGAGTATGATATACCAAAGTGTAGAGTACTGGGGATTTATTCTGTTGTATGTTTTCTGAGCTTCCTGGATCTGTGGTTTGGTGTTTTGTCATTAATTTTGGAGAATTTTCAGCCATTATTACTTTGACTATTTCTTCTTTCTCTCTCTGTTCTCCTTCTGGTGTTTCCATTATGTGTATGTATACACCTTTTGTAATTGTCCTGTAGTTCTTGGGTATTCTGTTCCTTTTTAAAAATTTCATCCTATTTCTCTTTGTTTCAGTTTGGGGAATTTCCATTAACATATTTGCAGTCTTACTGATTCTTTCCTTGGCCATGTCCAATCTACTGATGAGCACATCAAAAGCATTCTTCATTTCTGTTATGGTGTTCTTCATTTCTAGCATTTCACTTTGATTCTCTCTTAGAGTTTCCATCTCTCTGCTTATATTTTCCATCTGTTCTTGCATGTTGTCCACTTTTTCCATTAGAGCCCTTAGCCTATTTATCATACGTATTTTAAATTCTCTGTTTCATAGTTCCAAAATCTGTGTCAGAGCTGAGTCTAGTTCTGATGCTTGCTTTATCTCTTCAGACCATGTTTTTATTGCCTTTTATCATGCTTTGTGATTTTCTGTTGAAAGTTGGACATGATGTATTGAGTAATAGGTACGGAGGTAATTAGACTTTTCATGTGAGTTTTTATGTTGACCTGGCTGTGTTAAATGTTTGCTGTAGCTCTCAGTGTCTCCCCTCCCCTGTCCCCTTTGTCTTTCCTTAAGAACTCTCTTGGAGTCTGTGTCTTATGGCTCTCTCAGTTATAATCCACTGTTGTTTTACTGGAGCCCTGTTGATGGTGGTGAGTTGTAGGGGAGAGGAATTGTTATATAATCTTCTGATTAAATGTCAGCTCCTGGGCTCTGAGGACCTTCAGAAACATTTCTTAACCTCTTTTTATTTTCTCTTTCCTTTCTCCCCGTATTTGAGACAGGAAGGTCAGAGGGGGCTAGAGTTATCTTACTGCCTTTTCCCCAGGTCAGATAAAGCTCTGGTAAATAAAGCCCCTCCGTTAGAGGGGAGGACTTTGTTATGGAGAAAGCTCTTGGCCTTTGTATTTCAAAATGATTACCTTTCTCCTTCCCCTGCTTGAAATAATAGGGGATTTTTCTCCTGTCACCACGAGAACTTGGTGGGGCTCCCGGAGGAGGGAAGTGCAAGGGTCTCCTCCAAGACTGGGTCTCCAGGAGTTTTTAACCCTCAGACTATTCACATTTGCCCACCATCAGTTTGTCAAAATCACCAGTTAAGGATCCCTACAAGTTTCTGGCTCCAGGAACATCTGCCCCTGCTAAGCTGGTTTCAGCCACGACTCTCTGCATTCCTGTCTGTCCTGCTTTCAGAGTGGCATTGTGTCCTGCACCTTCCATTCTCCTTACGTGTCTGAGCTGAAACCAGAAATCTCCCTTTGCCCTCTTTTTAATTTGGCTGCCATTTGATTACTGATGTGTAAGAGTTCTTTTTGTATTTCGGATAATAGCTCCTTACCAAATTACATTTGTGATTGGAAATGTTCAATTTCTCTTCTGAAAGATGTCTTGCAATTTTGTTTTTAATGAAACACATGACACCGTGGGCAGAGTAGTTGAGAAGTGCACGCAAGGTGTGAGGGATAACTCAGTGGGGGGGTTATTTTCAATCTCCATATTAATACGAATTTGTGAAGTTTTTAGTGCTTGTGAATTTAGGTAGCATTTTAAAAGTGAAAATCTTAATCTTGAGTCTGAAAATAAGTCTTGAGCAGATACGCAGAAAGCAACCTGTGAATGAGAATATACTTTAAATATTTTATATCTCCAACCTGGAAACTTCAGGAAATGAAAAACCAGCTTGAAGGTAATGCTTGATCTTAATCTTTCAGTAATTCCAGTTTTCTTAATCATTAGCCCCATGAGACTTGCCCAGGATAATTGATACAGTCAAGCTATAAAGAGAGAGAGAGAGAATTTTATTGAGCTGTGGTTTTATAATCATGCAGGCACTCCATGTTTTTCTCTTCCTTTAATCTAGAAGCAATGAAAAGCATCATATTGGGGGGAAAGGTGATATTTACACAGTAGTAAATCAGATTCAAGGCTGAAAGGCTATTTAACAAGACACTGGTCCCGGGCTCTGCAGAAACAAATTGTACTGTTTTGGAGGGGAGAAGGGGGTGTTAGGTTCAGAGAGGAAACCCGTTGGGGAGGTTATGTTGCTTGCCTCTGCAATACCATTTGCCTTGGGTGGAAGGAAAAGGACAAGGCAGCCGACATTGCAAATGATCCCTGGCCACCTGGTCTGACAGAGCGGAGAACTGGGTATCAGCAGCTGGTAACGCTCCTTGGCCAATCAAAGGTAACTGTTCGGCCAGCTCTGTTGGAGCAGCCAGACGAAGTTATTTCTTACGTTATAGCTTACATTTTTTCAGGCACAGAAATGTGTAAGTTCTGCCGAAGATATGAATTCCTGAGACCCTGAGTAAATTGTTGCCCTTGTAATTCACTCTCTCAAAACAGAGGCCATATGTAACCCTTTTTAGAGATTTGCTTGGGCCTGGGCATGGGTGAATAGGAGCAAGGACCGTGGATACTCCATGGGGCTGTTTCCTCCTGCCGGGTCTGTGTTTAGTATACTGGAAGAGCATCTTTTAAAAGTTACTGTGAGATTTATATATTTATTTGAATATGCTTAGCTTTAGAACAGTCATCTGAATTTGCATTTATTCATATTTGACTGACAGAACGTACATTCTCCACAAACATGAATGTACAGGGTATCCTACCTGACTTAAGAACAGTTCATTCCCTAGAATGGCTGGGGTCAGGAGGTCAGTAACCCTCTCACTTCCCTTGTGGAGGTGATTTCCGTGATTCTCCAATTTCAGAGACTTAATGCCAGTAGGGAAACATCCAGCTTCTCTAGGTTTTTCTACCTAACAGTGGCGTTGCTGGGCACAGAGATGTGCCTCTCCCCCCTTCCTTAGGTTTTACAAAATCGTGCTGCAGGTGATGGGACATATCCGGTTGGGGAGTGATTGGTTTAGTGAATTGTATGTTTGCAGTCCTAGTACCCTGGATCACCCCTCTCTATCACCCCACCTCTGGGCCGTGCTGTTTTTGGAGGCCTTCCCTTAATGTGAGGGCAGGCAGTAGTTTGCGTCCTCTTGCTGGGATGCTGTTGAGCCATGAGCGTGGCCCTGATGCTCTGAATTGGTTCTCAGAGTACATTGACCGAAGATGGTTGTGGACCCAGAGAGAAAAAGGGAGCAGGCTGTTCCTCAGGGCCCTGACGCAACATGACGTGGAGGATCACGTAGAGCTAGGTCCGCACTTCTCTAGGTTGTGTCGGAAGGTGTATAGGGACGCATACGCTGTTCACAGAAAACTCCAGGTTCAGGTGAAATTTCACATGCTTTTGTGGGCTGGCTTGGAGACCTAGCTGCCATTTTAAACAGTATTTCTAGGGTTTGTGTCCCCAAATCTAAAAAAATTAGAATCAGAAGTAAACTTTTGGTGTAAACTCCATTTGAGTTGGGGGGAGGGACTGGATAGTGTTCCCTGAAGTTTATTTTGGTACGTTAGGCGCTCCGCTCAGAATCATTAAGTGAACGAGTGGTTTCCACATGTGGCTGAAGGAGACCAAGGTAATTTCTAGAGGGAGGAATCTTGTAACCTCCAGGACGGCTTTCATCATTCACATTAACTTCGGACCTTTTGTTGCTTCTTTTTTCCTTCTTTTTTCCTTTTGCTCTCACTCTTGCGATCATTTCATTCTCATTGTGTTTGTCTAGTTGCCTTGTGAATATTGAGGCGTATTCTGTGTGTCCAGGTACCCAGCTGGCCCTTCTTGTGAATACACATCTGAAGCAGTGGTTTAGAGCTGGGGCTGTGGAGCCATGTTGCTTGGTCTCAGATTCTCGCTGTGCCAGGAATACTGTGCCAGCAGTAAGATGATAGTAGCAATCATAGGATTTTACTTCACCGTGTCTCCTTTTCCTTATATGTTAAATGGAGACAGTAGTAGTACCTACCTTGTATGCTTCTTACGCGGAGTGAAGGAATTAACATATGAAACATGCTTTAAATGGACCTGGTACATGAGTCACTGTTGTTATTATTATCATCATAAACCTCCTCCATTTCTTTCATTTTGTTAGCCGTGTTCAGTGCTTTATCCCAGGATTGCGCTCGTCTTCTCATTATCCCTTTGGCTACATTTCTGCTTTTTCAGGACGATGTTTTCTTGCCTTAATGAACTTTTGTTCTTGCCTTTTTATTTCATTTCTCTCTGTAAAATTGCGATGGAAATTAATACAGTCTGTGATTTGAAATTCTTGAAAAAGTTCTTGAGTTGGCTAAATGTGTTTTCTAACTTTTCCTTCACTTGAAAAATGTCATAGAATATTTTGGGCATTAAAAAAGGCAGAACCATAGCTTGAATACCCACATATTCACCACGCAGCTTAAGAAAGAAAATACTGCAGATTCAGTTGAAGCCTGAGTGTCCCTTCTTGCTTCCATTCCTTCCCCTCACCTGCCAGAGGTCACCTTATCTTGAACTCCTGTTCCTAAAAAATATGAAGTATTATTTTTTCTGTTTGAAAACTTTTTATAATTAGAATCATACTTACATCTTTTTGCATTTTTTTTTTTGCTTAACATTTTGGTAATGCACCAAGACTGGGGTGCATCTCACGCTTTTTAAGGTATTACCAGATTGCTCTTCTAAGATTATTTCCTTTCACACTCCCAGCAACAGAAGGAGAGTCCCAGTTGCTTTACATCCGTGTTAACACTTGGAATTAATTTTTGCCAACAGGATCAACTTGAAACACTGTGTCTTTGTTTTAGTTTCTATTTATTTGAATATTAGAGATTGAGCTTTTCCAATTTCCTTTTTATGCCTTTTTATATCCTTGGCCTGCTTTTTCTCTTTGGTTATTTGTCTTTTTCTGGTTGATTTGTAGGAATTACTTTATATATCTGATACTGGATCTTTGTTTATATGCATTGTTAAGTATCTTCTGGTCTGTGTCCCATCTACTTTTTCTGATAGTTTATTGTGTTGAAGCATACATACAGACAGATTCTTTTTGTCTTAAATGCAGAAGACAGAAGCATCTTGGACAGACCCACTGTCCAATACAAAACCCTTAGCTCATAGATCTTACGGAGAACATGTGTTAGGGTGTGAGGTGTACGTAGCCGCCGGCCAAGTCTGAGGTCTGATTTATTTTTATATGCTGGTTCCAGAGAGGTTCTCCATGGCTGTTTGCACTGATCTAATATTCCCATTTGGTTGTGAGCATCCATGTAGCGTATTTTTGGCACGTACTGTAATTACGGGTATAGTTGTTTGTTGAAGCCAGTCCTTTTTGGGCAGCAGCTGTGTGTAGTTCATCCCTGCATATTCTACATGGCTTACAAGTGATGTAGGTGTTCAAGGGAGGTGGCTATTAAGGGAGACTGGGCATCTTCCCTTCCAGGCGTCGTCTTTCCCAGTTTGGTTTCCGTTCATTTCACAAATAGTTGAGTGCTCGCTGAGGGCATAGAAAGAGCTGCTCACATCCCACTGGCTTTGTTCATTGAAATGCTATGGTCCTTCGTAAATAATTGAAAATGTAGTTTGTTTTTTTAAATCACTTTCAGTTAACTCAAGTTGTTGCATAAGTTGTGTCGTCTTTATTACAGATAGGTGACAGTAAAGAAAGATTTTTAATCCACCTGTTTTAAAATGAATGTTAGTTAATGTTTTTTATATGTCAGTAAAGATAGTAGGAATGAGGGGTGTTCTTTGGTGGTCATGATTTGGAAATCACGTACTGTTGATTTTATAAATCTTTCCATTTTCACGTAAAATACTTAGAAAATCCTTAACATTTTCAGATTAAGTACTTTTAAAAGTTTCAAAATGTTGTTTAAAATGCTCTGTTGGAATTTTATAAACCAAGACTTTAATGCAAATTTATTATTTAAAAAACCCTCAAAGTGAAATCGTAGGCTTTTGTGTATATAACATGGAGTTAATTAATTTGAAATGATTTCATTCTGAATCACAAAAGCATCCATCCTGCCATCCTGCATCTCTCCTATGGTAATACAGTTCGCAGGCACCTGTGAGGTCACCTTAACTGTGCCCCCTGACGTTAGTCGTTAGTCGTGGCCATGAAACTTGGGGAGTCGATAAAATGTGAGCGGAGGTGAGGTGTGGCTGCAGGGCAGAAGCCCCGGGGAGCAGGTGCGGAGTTGGCCTGGTCCCCGGCCCCCTTGGTGACGGGATGTGAGATGCTGGGGGCAGCACCTCCCCGGTCCGGTACGTGGGCGTGTGAGCAGGGTCCCCAGGACCTGCGGTACCAGGCGACAACCTGTTAGAAGCCACTAAAGACTTGGGGGTGGTTATCGCCCAGTTTACCCCACTGACTCCCAACGGGTTCCTTCACCATGTGGTATTTCTGTTCTGTTTTTCATATATACAGCTCAGTGACGTAGCGGTGAAGATAAGTGCGTATTAACATCCATGAAGTTCGTTACTTTAAGTGGTTGCTATTGATCTGACAGTTGCACTGTAAAAAGTTAGTGTTTGTTTTCTTGTCAAAACTTAGTAATATTTTCTTTCTTGATACACACGCACCTCCCTCTGGAGAAAAGTGGACGTGTATTTTAGTCTCGCTATTTTTTGTCATCTCCCAGTGCGGTGGGGTGCGCCATCCTTGGTCGTCCATCTCTAATTGCACGTTCTTTCTCATCACGACAGCCGTGTCTGTATTATTCTCATAGTCCCCTTGTTTTCTTCCTAAATTTCATGAGGTTATTTTGGCTTAACAAGCTCAGGCTTTCAAGATCAAAGTATAAAACACATGCACGCACACACACCTTCTGATAAAGAGCTTTCCTAATTGTAAAAAAAAGTGGCCTTTAATACATCAAATCATATATTTCATATGCAATTAGAGTTTCAATGGTAACTTCCTTTTCTTTTGCACCTTGGGAGAGTAGAAGCTATAAGTGCTTTTCTTCCTCAGTTTCATTTCTGTGTTTAGTTCAGTTAGAAGCTAAATTAAATGGTGTTAACTGCCAACTTTAAAAATACATTTTATTTATAAATTTCTTTTATTTAAACTGGTATGTTTTACATCATGCAGATGATAAAAATTTGATTTTCATTACTTGACAAAGTTGATATACATCTTTAGTTTCTAATTTGAGTAAATATTTGCTAGGTCTCTATTTCGTGCCTACTAAACTTTAGATAATTGCCTCGAGTTGCTTTTTAATCTTATGTCCTTCCACCAGGTGACACTCATTCCTTTAGGAAATCTGAGATTTAGTTCAAGGAACTTGTCAGTTATGTCACTGAAGGGTTACAAATAAAAAGAAGCAAATGCAGGCCAGAACAGTATGAAAAACTTGTGAAATTTCCTTATGTCATGTAAAGAGCCATAGAACTTTGTGGTAGAGGTAGTTGTGATTAATAATGTATTATATTTACAAGGAAGCAGTGATTTTATTATATGGCTCATTCGTACAAAAAGTACCTAAATGCTTATCGTACCTTATGTTAGGTGATTGGGATACGATGGCAAAAAATAGACATGGTGGTCTGTTCTTTAGCTATGTGACTCTTGAAATCAACACTCAAATCATCACTTAAATAAGGGTAACATTAACACTGAGATACAGACAGGTTTTTGGTACGTAGAGTGTGTAATGGGGGTGGTGGGAGTGTTTGCTCACATTTGGGGAGTGTTTTGTTGGAGAAGTGACTGCTGAGCTAGTTAATGGGGTCTGAGGGCTGCCTGAGAACTAACCAGGTAAGAGTGGGTTGGGGCAGGAATTTCACAATAAGCGTTATTGTTTTGAGGGTTCCCTGTCTGCACCCCAGTGTTGCAGTGGTTGGATCCCACGGGCCTTTTCAGTTTGGAGACTTTTGCTCTTCTGCTCTTATTTCTTTGATAATTTCCTTCCCTCAGCTCTTTTCTTTTCCATCTTTCTGGAAGTTATTTTAGGTGTGTATTGGTCTTTCTGGATTAGTAGTCTATTTTTTTTTCTTCCGCTCTTGCTTTTGGAGAGAGATCCTCAACTTTTACTTTCCATCTTTCTATTTAATTTTTAAAGAATGTGCTGTCAAAATTGTGATTCCAGTAAGTTTGTGTGTGTGTCTGCGTGTGGGTATGTGTTACTGTTCCTTTTTCATAACATCCTAGTCTTTTCCCATGGATATACTGTAGAATCTAAGAATCATTAAAGCAAACCGAAATAAGCCCCACCCCTTATGTATTGATTCCTTACTGTGTGCCATGTGCTTTTCAAAGTTTTAAATACCTTGTTTACTTCTTCTAGCAACTCTGAGATATGTGTACTAATCTTTATCCCCATTGTGAAGATTAGAAGAGCAAGGTACTGCTTTGACTAAGGTTACACACGCAGTTAAGTGGTGGAGCTGGCCTGGAACCCAGGCTAGTTCTGTGGCTTTAACATGTAGCTATTCTGCAGACCTAAATAGATATTTCTCCAAAGAAGACATACAGATGGCCGTGAAAAGATGCTCAACATCGCTAATTAGAGAAAGGCAAATCAAAACCACAATGAGTTATTACCTCACACCAGTCAGAATGTCTGTCATCAAAAAGCCTACAAATAAATTCCAGAAAAGGTGTGGAGAAAAGGGAACCCTCCTACATTGTTGGTGGGAATGTAAATTGGTGCAACCACTATGGATAACAGTATGGAGGCTCCTTAAAAAACTAAAAATAGAGCTATAATATGATCCAGCAATACCACTCCTGGGCATATATCTGGAAAAGATGAAAACTCGAATACGAAAAGATAGCTGCACCCCAATGTTCACAGCAGCACTATTTACAATAGCCAGGACATAGAAGCAACCTAAATGTCCACTGACAGATGAATGGATAAAGAAGATGTAGCACATATATACAATGGAATATTACTCAGCCATAAAAAAGAATGAAATATTGCCATTTGCAGCCACATGGATGGACCTAGAGATGATCATACTAAGTGAAATAAGTCAAAGACAAATATCATATGATATCACTTATATGTGGAATCTAAAAAATGATACAAATGAACTTATTTACAAACCAGAAACAGACTCACAGACATAGAAGACAAACTTACGGTTACCAAAGGGTAAGGGGTGGAGAGAGGGATAAATGAGGAGTTTGGGACGAACAGATACACAGGACTGTATATAAAATAGGTAAACAACAGGGTCCTACTGTATAGCACAGGGAACTCTATTCAGTATCTTGTAATAACCTATAATGGAAGAGAATCTGAAAAAGAATACACACACACGTATAAAACCGAATCACTTTGCTGTACACCTGAAACTAACACAATATTGTAAATCAATTATAATTCAATAAAAAAAAAAAAAACAAGCTATTCTGCCGGTTGATGGATACTCAGTAGAATGGTTTTGATTTCGTTTTCAGTTCTCTGCTGTTTCGTTAATAAATCCTTATTTCCTCTGGGACTTTTTTCTGTTTGTCTGCTTGGTGTTTGTCCTATTGAAGGCTTCTGTCCAATGTCTGTTAATTCTTGGTTATCTGCCTGTATTTACTAGTGAGGTGTAAGAGGCTGATGGGAAGCTCCTTGGCCTCGGCAGGGCCTGGTGACTGGTGGACTTCTCTTTAGAGCAGTGGTTTTCAAATTGAGAGAGGAACTGGAGGGAATTGGGGGGGATTTTGCAATACTAGAAGGCATTTTTGATTGTCAGGGTCTGAAGGGAGGGGTTCTGCTGGTATTTAGTGGATAGAGGCCAGGGATGCTGCTCAAATGCCAGGACAGGCTCCCGCAAGAAAGCATTATCCAGCCTAAAATATGAGTAGTGTCAAGATGGAGAAACCCAGCTTTGGAGTGAAGGGATGAAAAATCAGCTACTGTTGGTCGTAGGAGGTTGCAGAGTACAGAATGTAGAGGCCTTTTCCCCTGCGGCTTTCCAGTTTTCCATCATAGAAACCTGGGGTCTGCTCCCTGGCACCTACGTGGCTGGCTGCACGGTGCTCTGAGGAGGTGGGGGGAGAGGACCCCCGCCAGGGTCTGGCTGTTGGCACCCCTGTGCCTGGCTCTCTGAGCACCACAGTGTTCCTGGGCCGTCTCCCAATTTGCTCTGACTCTGTGCTCTGGCTTCCCTTCTCTGGAAATTCGTTGTCTAGTCTTCTGACGGACACGTATCCACCGTTTTTCATTGTTTTAGAAAAACATCATTTTAGTGCATCTGAGGTTGAGGAAGAGATCCCCCTGTCTGTTGTAAACCACTAAACTTTGTAACCATAAATTTCAGAGGCATTATTGCTGTAATCGGTCAGCTACTTACACCAGCATTTATTTAATCATTTTCTTAGAGTTAGAAGTTTTTCTTATCAATTCGTAGGTTACTCTGAAATACAGCTTATGGTGGAGCCATAGGCTAAGTGTTGGAGTCTTTCCTTTAACTTAAAATGTGCAGACTATTGTTTCGGTGCCCTAACAGTCTCCAAAGTTAGTCAGTAATCTTTTTTTTAATTTTGAGTATCATCATGAACTCAAGGATTTTTTTCTATCTGGGAGGTGTCAGTCCATCGTAGTCATTCTTTTTGGTGGTCGCATCACCGCGTCTTTGACCCACGGGCGCCCCTTCAAGTTGGCTGCTGGGGCTTTTGACACAGCCCCACTGGGCTTTGATTGTGCCCTTTTGCTTTTCGGCCTGACGGGGTGTCTCAGGCTTATTTTACACATTTCCTGCCCAGTGTGTTTTAAGAGAGATTCATAGAAATGAGACTCTCTTTTTTTCAGATACTGTCTGTTGGGTCCTAGCAGTGACCAGTAGGTCTTCCCAGCTTCTAATTTACTTTATCCTAATTTTTACTTCCAGTTAATGCCTGTTAGGTGATCAGTGCACTTGTTTATTTTCCATATATTCTCTCCCTTCTCTTTCTCATTTTTGGTGCTTGTGTTGGACTGCCTTTCCAGATCTATTTTTTACCCTTAGCCTGGTTAAATAAGTTGCTTGTAACCATCTTTATCCTGAAGCTTCTGTAATTGTTTCAGAAATTCATCCTCTCATCGCTTTCTCATGGGTAGGGCTCATAGGAACAATTTTCCTAAAAGTTCTGAAAGTTCTTCTTGTGGTCTTTGTATTAATATTTGAGGGTCAGTTTGTCTGAAATTGCGATGCTGGGTTTCAGGGTTTTTTTTTGAGTATCTTAAGTATGTTTCCTCTTCCTCCCTGAGTCTGATGCCAGTGTAACTTCTCTCCTTTATATGTTTTTGTGTTGATGATTAAAGGGTATTTTTCTTTTCATTTTCAAATCTTTAGAGAATCGTTCTCAGTGTTAACTGTTCTGTGTTAGTTTTCCCAAGTATTCAGTGTGGCCTTTTAATCACATGTTCACGTGCTTTTATCTTATGGTAGTTTTAAAAATTCCCCCCAGATACCCCTCATGGCCATCTCTCCTGCCTAAGGGTAAACCGCTATTCTGACTTTAAACGTTTATGGATTGTTTTGCCCATTCTTGGAAGTTTTAATGGAACTTCACAGTATGTAATTGTGTGTCTGTGTCTGTCTTCTCTTACTCAAATGATGGTTGTGTGGTTCACTTATAATGTCAGTAGATAGTTCATTCATTCTGTTGCTGAAGGATATTCCGTTCTGTAAGCACACCCCAGTTTATTGAGCTGTTGATAGACATTTTGACTGTTTCTGATTTAGACCATTGTGGATAATGCTGCTGTACAGGTCTTTGGTTCGTACCTGGATGTGTTTCTGTTGGAAGCGTAGTGAGGAATTTGTTGGGACATAGTGTTTTCATTGAACTGTTTATGTACATTCTTCTGGAGTGTATGTGCTTAGCGATGGCAGCAGCAGGCAGTAGGGTCTTGTTCAAAGCGTTTGCTCCTGTTCGCACCACAGCGCAGGGCTCCACTCGCACCCTCAGCAGCCCTTGCTGTTGAAGGGGTTCTGTTTCATTTCATTTTGTTTTTAAACTCACGTTGGTGGGTTGTGATGGTATTTCAGTGGGTTTTAAATTTGGATTCCCAGATGACTGGGAGGGTTGGGCACTTTTTCATGGGTTTGTCGGCCATTTGGGTATCCTTTCTAATGAGGTGCTTGTTCAGGTCTTCGGCCCGGTTCTCTTCTGCTTTTGGGTATTACAGATATCTCCTATCCCTCTGTGGCTTTTCTTCTAAACAGGGTCTTGAGGAACAGAAGCCCCCAGCTCTAACACAGCAGAGTTTATTAATCTTTCCCATGGCAGTTAGTGCTTTCTGTGTCCTGTTTAGGAAAGCTATATGTACTTCCGATCATGGAGATATTTTCCTGTATAACTTCTAGTTGCTTTATTATTTTACCTTCCACATTTAGATCTACCGTCTCTCTTGAGTTGATTTTGGTATATGGTGTGAGGTAGGAATCTATTTGAGGAAGGGCCAGCCTTTCCCCATGGCTCTGCAGCACGAACTTCCTCATTAATCATGTGTCCAGATATGTATGGGTCTGTTTCTGGGCTCTCTCTTCTTTTCTGTCTTTCTGTCCTTATGGCGGTGTCATACTGTCTTAATTACAGAAAAATCTGTTGGGGTTTTTATTGTTATTGCATTGGATTCATAGTTCAATTTGAGTAGAATAGGTATCTTTACAATATTGGGTCTTATAATTCACAGATATGGCCTATCTTTCCATTTATTTAGGTTTTTAATTTCTCTCAGTAGTACTTTATAATTTTATTTTATATGTCCTGCCTATCTTTCATTAGTTTTTTCTAGGTATTTAAAATGTTATTTTTTAATTGTTTGCTGCTGGTACATGGCAATATATTGATGTAATAGAGTGTCCTTGTACCCTGCAATTTACTAAATTCGCTTAGAAATTTGATTAGTTTACTACAGATTTTTTTTGTTAATGATGGCGTTTTTGTTTTTTCCATTATAATCCTTATACTGTCTATCCATCTATCAGCCGTTTATTTTTCTGTGTATTTACACCATCTTGTTCAGTCCAGGACCTGTAGGGCATTGTTAAATGGGCATTTTAATACCAAGTCTTTTTGTCTCTTTCCCCATGAATTCTTTTTCTACCTTTCTTCATTACTACTTGATCTAAATTTTATTTCTTCATTGTATCATTTATTTCCCTTAACTGTAACTTCCATGTCTCTTGTGTTGCTTCTAGATTGGTCCTTGTTACTGAAACAAATGTTTCTCCTGTGTTCCATTTCTCTTCATATCATCCTGTTTTGTTTTGTTTTGTTTTTTTGTGGTACGCGGGCCTCTCACTGTTGTGGCCTCTCCCGTTGCGGAGCACGAGCACAGGCCCCGGACGCGCAGGCTCAGCGGCCATGGCTCACGGGCCCAGCCGCTCCGCAGCATGTGGGATCCTCCCGGACCGGGGCACGAACCCGTGTCCCCTGCATCGGCAGGCGGACTCTCAACCACTGCGCCACCAGGGAAGCCCCATCCTGTTTTCTAATTGTCTCATTTCTGAGCCTTTTCTAATACCGATCATGCCATTTTCTAATAGCTCCCAATGTTTTCTTTATTTCCATTAACTCAATTTGAAATATTAGGCTACAGTTTTCATCTGCTTTCAGTATATTTTTCTGGTGTGCCTTCATTGTGTTTCTGTATGTTATTAATTCTTCCTGTTTTTCTAATCTCCCTCCATTTTTGAGTGAAATGAGTCTCTTTGTACCTTTAGGAGGATGGAGGGAGGTCAGCTGTGTGAGGGTGGGTGATATTCGAGGGTAACGTTTCTAGATTCGTGTCTCTTATTGCTTCCTTGTCTGTTGCTCTGAAATATTAAAAAAAAAAAATGGTTCTCTCGGTGCAGGTACCATTTTATTCTTTGTACAGTCCGCCCTCTCTGGTCCCTCCTGCACGGACTCTGCACTGTCTCTGACCCACACCTCCAGGCTTCATGTCCTGCTCACATCACTTCTGTTTCCAGCATCTTTCTGTTGGTGGTCTCTCTTTTTGCATAGGAATTTCTGCCACCATCTTGCCTCCCCTTGGCTTATATGTATTTTAAAAAAATCATTCAAAAATGTTATGACCTCTCAGCCAAACCTAATGATATGCAGACAGTCCATAATGTGGGAAATCATAATGCTTATACGATTATTGAAAACATTAGAGGAGCTAATCCCCTGAAGCACCTAGAACAGTATCAGGCTATCATAGGCACCCAGTGTTTGTTGGTCTTATAATTATTAGTAATAATTAGTAAGTGCCATATTCATACATTCAACAAAATAAGTAACTATTTGAATACAGTGTTAAAGTTGGTAGTGATTAAAAGAAAAATGAAGAGAATAAGACTAATTTATTACTAGTCTTACTCGTTTGGCGAACATGTGTAATTAGATATACAAGGAGCTATCAGTATAATTGGTATAATTTCTATAATTCAGAAAGCGCTTTTTTTTTTTTCGGTACGCGGGCCTCTCACTGTTGTGGCCTCTCCCATTGTGGAGCACAGGCTCCGGACACGCAGGCTCAGCGGCCATGGCTCACGGGCGCAGCCACTCCGCGGCATGTGGGATCTTCCCGGACCGGGGCACGAACCCGTGTCCCCTGCATTGGCAGGCGGACTCTCAACCACTGTGCCACAAGGGAAGCCCCCAGAAAGCCCTTTGTGGGGGGAATATTACATTCCTTAATATTTTATTAGATTTATTTTTCTTCTTTGAAACTTGATGAAAAGCATTGTTTCATCTCAGCTGGAAAAGCAATTTTCTGTTACCTCTTATTGGCAAATATTTGTTATACCCACATTATCTTGGTGTCACAGACCCTTGATACCTGAACAGTAGCTGCTTTGGCAGAAGTAGAAATATAATACATGTATGTCTAGGGCAGAACAAGGGTCTAGAATGAAATAAGATTTGTACATGTGCTACACAGAGCTTTTTAATCTTCCTATATAAATCAGAAGTGGGAGAGGATTGAATAATGTCTAGCTTTTTTTTTTCTTTCTTTTTTTCTTACAGTTCCAACAGTATCTATTTCTAAATCACAAATTTTACCTGGTGATGTATTTATTTCTACTGTATTAAAAAAATTATCCATGGTGTGTTGAGGTCCTGACTTACATTTTAGCAAAATATACTCTTGAAATTCATTAGGACAGTTTGATTTGGTATCTTGCAACTTGGTGAAACTGTGCTGCTGAGGTCCATGGCATCACCCTCTCTGTAGGCCAGTGAAAGTCCATTGCATCATCTGGGTCTGGCAGTCTGCACATGCTCCCTTGTGCCGCGGGATAGTGATGACTGCTGCTTTGGCCAAGTTACTGAGCGCGTCCAGGGAAGGACTGTAAGGGTCTCGGGGATGGTGGAGCCACTGGGATGGAAAGATGTTTGGTTCTTGACGGACTGCATGAGACAGGGAGGCCAGCCATTCTCCCCTCTTTTCTGTTTCTCATGAGACCCTCTCTGGAACAGGACATGAGCAAGACGTAAGTGAGCCAGAAAGGAAAGATGTTACAAAACTATAGCAAGTCTACTGTGTAGAAAGACTGAATAGAGCTACAGAATTGCAGTGCAAGCATAGGATATCATAATCGAGATTTACATGGATGGTGTGCAAGCATTACCAATGATTTGTTTGTCTGAGGGTTCCATAAAATTCTTACTTCACCTGCCAAGTTGAAAATATGGTATACTTAAAAAGTTTGGTCCCAAGCATACTCTTTTAACCACAGCCTGTTAGAAAGCTTCAGTATGTGTGTAGAGAAGACCCAGCTAAATTGTCATTGCTCTTTCCATTGAGGTGACATATTTTACTTTTTAACTTGACTCCAAAGTTTGGCCTCCTTCACTTATTGCCACCAAGCCTAACCAGAAACTTTTTTCTTCAGCTATTAAAATACAAAACCAGAAGGAAAATAGTCTTTTCCCACAGCATAGGATTCTGAGGTTAAAAATAAAAAGAAGACAAGTTAGAGGTTAGCATGGACAGAAATTTCCCTGACTTTCCTGCTTCTGATTTTCATTAACTTCATTAATTTCTTTTTGTTTTTTTGTCTGTATGTGTTTCTTTTCTTTTCTTTTTGCGGTACGCGGGCCTCACAGTGTTGCGGCCTCTCCCGTTGCGGAGCACAGGCTCCGGACGCGCAGGCTCAGCGGCCATGGCTCACGGGCCCAGCCGCTCCGCGGCATGTGGGATCTTCCCGGACCGGGGCACGAACCCGTGTCCCCTGCATCGGCAGGTGGACTCTCAACCACTGCGCCACCAGGGAAGCCCTCTTTATTTGTCTTTAGGAGAAAATCGATTAAAAAGCAATTTAAAACAACTGTAGTTGATTGTAGTTAGTTGCTTGTCAGTCCCTCCAAACAGTATGCTATAAACTTCAAGAAAGTATCATATTTATCTTACATCTCTTGAGTATCCTTGATCCTGATGTGTCACATTACTTGACACCTAGTACATACTTATTTATTTGTATTTTTATATTTAGTATGACATTCTCAGAAGTTTTGTAACAATTTATCTTTTGCAGCCATTGTGGAATGCTGAAGTTGTTTAAATCATTTTGGAGTGATTTTATTACATGACTATTACATAATGATGTCAGAGAACACCTTCCTAAGCTACTACTGAGCTAGAAACTGAAAGGGAGAAAACAAAGATACAAAGGATGCTGTCCCAAAGATGAGCTATAGTGAGAGATTATTGGGAATTAACAGGCAGATTTGGGTAGAAAATGAAACTTCTAAAAAGGTAATTGTTGAGTTAAAAACCTCGGTGGATTTAATGGCTTCAATTGTGAATTAGATACAGCTAAAGAGAATTAGTGAACTTTAAAGTAGATCTGAAGAAAGAGGAGATATTTGAGAGTGAATGGCTAAAGGTTTTCCAGAACTGAAGGAAACCATGACTTCACAGATTCAGGAAGCACAATGTATCAAAAAATATACATAAAATAAAATTTAAAATATCTCTGTGTCTAGATGCGTTGTTATGAAAACACTGAGCACTAAAGGAAAAGAGAAGGTCTTAAAAAGATCCAGAGAGAAAGGACAAAGAATGACAATTCGAGCGTTAGTAGACTTCTCAAAAACGAAAATACGAGCCAGAAGATCGTAAAAATCTTCAAAGTGCTGAAAGAAAAGTACTGTTAGTCTAGACATACCTAGGCAGAACTATTTTCAAGAACCGAGGTGAGTTAAAGTGCTGTACAGTTGACGCTTGAACAATGCAGCTTTGAACTGCCCGGGTCCACTTATAGTTACTGTTTTTCAATAGGAACTACTACAGTCCTGCACAGTCCGTGTTTGGTTTAATCCAAGGATGCCGAGGGCACAGTGTAAGTTATATATGGATTAATCCCTTCGTTGTTGAGGGGTCAGCGGGATAAGGGGAGCTGAAAGAGTTCACGACCTGAGGCTCACACTGAAGGAACTTCTAAGGGATGAATTTAGGGGCAGGCGGAATCCCAAATGGAAATGGATGACCTGAGATGCAAGAAGGAGTGATGATCAAATAAAAATAGTCATATGTGTCCGTCTAAACAATATTAGTTGTGTAAAATGACTTCTAACAGGTCAGATTTGGTCTAAAATAAAGGCAGAGCTAGGACCCTGGGAGCACCACTTTTGGACACAACAGCATTTGAGTTGGGAGGGAAATGATAGGAGTTAGAAGTGTTCTAAGTCCGTGTAGTGTTTGTGTGAGATGGCGTTTCCCTTTATGTTAAACATGCATGGAAAAATGTAAGGTGACTCTGTAGGTAATAGACAGAGATCATAAGTTTTAAACCATTAGGAGAGGGAGGAAAAGAAGAAAAACAAAAGAAAAAAAAGCCAACACACACCAAATGAGGCAGTCAATACAAAAGTAAATGCAAGAAAAGGTATTTCAAAAAGAAACAAAAAGTGAGACGTAGACATGAAGTCCACATGTATCAGTAGTCACAATAGATATAAACTTAAGTTAAAAAAACCCATATATAGACTGTTAACAATATAATTTAGTTACATGCTATTTGTAAGAAACGTGCCTAAAACATAAGGCCATGAAACAGATTAAAGTAAAAATGTAGAAAATTATTATTAGGGCAAATATTAAACCAAAAGAAAGTGAAGAGAGCTATAATGATGTCATACAAAGTAGAGTTTGAAATAAATATCATTATAGTATTAGAGATGGAGAAGGTTATTATAAAATGATGAAAACCAGTCACTTTTTTTTTTTTTTTTTTTTTTTTTTTTGGCCATACCACATGGCATGCGGAACTTCCCTGACCAAGGATTGAACCCATGCCCCCTGCAGTGAAAGCGTGGAGTCTTAACCACTGGACCGCTAGGGAAGTCCAGCCATTCACTTCTGAACTTGTGTACATGCAACCAAACTACCTCAAAATAAATAAGCAAAAATTGATTAAGGAGCGATAATTCAACAGGTTCATTACAGTAGGATTTCAACACATGGGACACATATATAAATTGATCATATATAAGTCCATAAAGTGAGTCTCAACAATTGTCAAATACTAGGTATCCTACAGACCGTATTCTCTGGCCCTTTATCAATCAGGGTCTTTTTAGGAAAACAGAAACCATGATAAGTAATTCAGACTGAGGTGATTCGATAGAGGGAATGGTCATGTCCACGTTAGAAGGCTGAAAGAATGAAAGGGGTGATAGCCAACATATTACTATAGCAATTGGCTCCCATTGGCCGAGTCTTAACAGGAAGACAGTAGGCAAGGGGGTCTGGGGAATCTGGTCCGTGGCTCCAGTACTCCCACCAAAGAGCTGAGAAAAAGATAAATAATGGACACAGACCCCAGGCATTTAAGGTAGAAGTTAGTCATAAATAGGAAGAATAAATCTCCATATATTTTAATTTTTGCGGTACGCGGGCCTCTCACTGCTGTGGTCTCTCCCGTTGCGGAGCACAGGCTACGGACGCACAGGCTCAGCGGCCATGGCTCACGGGCCCAGCCGCTCCGCGGCATGTGGGATCTTCCCGGACCGGGGCACGAACCCACATCCCCTGCATCGGCAGGCAGACTCTCAACCACTGCGCCACCAGGGAAGCCCAAATCCCCATATATTTTAAACTTAAAAATGCATAGAATGAGGTTCTGTAACTCATGGGCCACACAAGAAATCATAATGAGAGTTAAAAAATACTTAGAACTGAATGCTGATGTTTATATATCAAAACTTGGGGGATGCAGTAAAAGGTGAACTGTTTTTAAGGAGACATTCGTAAAATGCCTTAAATGCTTATATTAGGAGAGAAGAAAGGATAAAAATAATGAACTGAACAGTCAGCTTAAGAAGTTTTAAAAGAACAACAGAATAATCACTTCACGAGGAAATCGTAAAGAGTAGTTATCAGTGAAAGAGAAAATAGAGGTGACCAATGAGACCAAAACTTGTTGCTGTTGTTTTTAAAGACTAGTGGAATAGACAGTCTTATGGCTAGAATGATTGAGGGGGAGAAGAAAAAAGGTACCAAAAGACAGTATTAGGAATGAAAAGAGGGCTACAACTGCAGATCCCGCAGAGATGACACTGATGGAGAGCCCTATGAACAATTTTAGGGCAATTAATTTGAAAACTTAGATGAAATGTAAGAAGTTCTAGAAAAGTACAACTTAAACAGAATTGTCAGGAAGAAATAGGAAGTCAAAATGAGATAAAGAAATCACCAGGCTCAGATGGCTCTACTGATGAATTCTACCGAAGTGTCAAGGAGCAGGTCTTTCCAATCCTCTGCAGATTCCTCCAGAAGATAAAAGGAGAATGCCTCTCTCCTTCCATGGGACTTGATGTGACCTTGACATCAGACCAGACAATATCAGTACAATGAAGGAAAGTTATAGGCCAACCTCAATTCATGAAATAGAGGCAAAAATGTTAGCAAGCTGGAAACCAGTAGTGAACCTAAAAAATAATATACTGCAATCAAATTGGATATATCATTAGAAAGTTTATAAATAATTATTGCATATAATTATTTTGATAGATGAGGGAAAGGCAACAATATAACCTTCATTTATGAAGTAAATAGGAAAGATACACTCGGCTCTCCATATCCATGGGATTTGCATCCACAATTCAACCAACTGGAAATCAAAAAATGTTCAGGAAAGAAAAGATCCAGAAAGTTATGAAAAACAGAACTTGAATTTGCTGTGGGCAGGCAGTTATTTACATAGCATTTACATTGTATTAGGTACTGTGAGTCATCTAGAGATGATTTAAAAATATGTGGGAGGATGTGCATAGGTTATATGCAAATACTCTGCCTTTTTATATAAGGGACTTGAGCATCTGAAGATTTTGGTATCTGCGGGGGTCCGGAACTAATCCCCCATGGATACTGAGGGGTGACTGTGCTCTTAAGAAATAGAAATGGCAGGAAAATCTACCAGAGTTTACAAGTAATCCATACTCTTCACGTGGAAAAATTAAAACCATTCTTTTAAAGTCAGGAATAAATAAAAAATATTTTCTGTCATCACTTAAAAGATTTTTTTGATAGTGGAGATCCTAATCAAAGCTTTGATACAAGAGATCCGGGGAAGAAGGAGTGGGAAAAAGACGGGACTCCCCTGCGGCCCAGGGGTAGAGAATCTGCCTTACAGTGCAGGGGACGGGGGTTCGATCCCTGGTCAGGGAACTAGGGTCCCACATGCCGTGGGGCAACTAAGCCCACGCGCCACAACTGCGGAGCTCGTGCACCTCAGCTAGAGCCCGTGTGCCGCAAACTACAGAGCCCACGTGCTCTGGAACCTGTGCGCCCTGGAGCCTGCGGGCCACAACTAGAGAGAAGCCCCTGTGCCGCAACAAAGAGCCATAACTAACTAACTAAATAAATAAAAATTCGAAAACATAATATTAAAGAAAAAGACACTAAGCTGTCATCATTCACCAATGATATGATTGTCCCCACAGAGACAACCTCAGAAGAATCTACAGACTGTTACTAGAGAGGTTAGCACAGGTGACCGACTGCAAGGTCGATGCAAAAATCAGTTGTTTGTACTCTCCAGCAACCAACAGACAGTGAAACAAAGGAATTTTTTCGCTCTGTTAATAATTGCAGCATTCCTAAGAATAAATGGAGCAAGAATGTTGGACTTGTACACAAGAGATGATGAGCCTTTACTGAACTATTTTAGAGAAGACTCAGAAAGTAGAGAGTGATGCCCTGTTCATGAGTAGGAAGACTCAGGATTGTAAAGACGCCACCTGTCTCCAAAGTGTTGTATAGCTTCAGTTTATGTAGACCAGCAAAGTGCCAACAAGAGCCAGCATCTCCTGATGCAGATGGTAAGGGCCGGGGGTGGGGATGCTTTCTCTACCAGGGGTCAAGGTTTATCATAAAGTCTGCGTCGTGAAGATGGCCTGGTATTGGCACAGGTATGGAGTAGAACACAGGATGCAGGAGCTCCTGGTTACAGACCTGCAGTTACAGGGTCAAAGTAGTTTATCTGTATAAAAAAGAATGGATTTGGGTCTCTATCTCACTTCATAATGAAAATCAGTTTTCAGTGGATTATAGATCCAAATGTGAAAAGTAAAACGTCAACATTTTTGGAAGATGAGATGGGAGAATATCCCTCTATTTATCATAAAAGTAGTGTGAAAATTTTGACTACAGTAAAACTAAGAACTTCAGTTTGTCAAATTATCCCATATATGTGTGAAAAGACAAGCCATAAATTGGGAAAGGAGTTATAAAACTTAAAATTGACAAAGGTTTCATTTCCTGAAAAGATAAAGAACCACCGATAAGAGTGATAAAAACAACAGAAGTTCGTTGGGCCAAGAGACATAGAAAAGGTAATCTCATCAGTAACCACGGGATGCAAGTTAATACCACAATGAACTGGCTATTTGTTTACCCCTACTAGATGGGCAAAAATTAAGAATCTGTTAAAAGCAAGTATTGGTTGAGTATGTGGACCAGCTTTGCCCTTTTGCTAGTGGGGGTGTAAATAAATACCACCATTTTATTTTTTTTATTTCATTTTTTAACATCTTTATTGGAGTATGATTGCTTTACAATGGTGTGTTGGTTTCTGCTGTATAACCAAGTGAATCAGCTATACGTATACATATATCCCCATATCTCCTCCCTCTTGCGTCTCCCTCCCTCCCTCCCTATCCCACCCCTCTAGGTGGTCACAAAGCACTGAGCTGATCTCCCTGTGCTGTGCGGCTGCTTCCCACTAGCTATCTATTTTACATGTAATACCACTATTTTAGAAAGCAATTTGACATTAACTCATCAAGTTAAAGATAATTATACTCCTTGACCCAGCAATTCTCCTCATAAGAATATACCTTAGGGAGTCTCTTACATATGTGTACCAGGGAATGTTTGCAAGAATGTTTATGGCAGCAGAGTTCTTGACAGCGGAACAACTGGAAGTAACTCAGATGCCCACTAACAGGAAAATGGATAATAATTTGGGCCTTTTTGTACAATGAAGTAATATGCAACAGTGAAAAAAAAATCTATAAGACGTGCAACAAAACAGATAATTTCAAAACATAATGTTGGGTGTAGGAGGAAAGCAAGTCCCAGGAAACTGCTTACAGGTTGATGTTATTTTTCTGAATGCTGTATCATTGGAACATTCACATACAAGTTATAAAGTTGGGGGTTTTTTTAAGTGGAAAGATTTTGTTGGTTTGCCTGGAAGACAAAGACCTTCAGGACCATGTGGGAAACTAAATTCCAGGTCTGATTTTATTTTGATCGGTCTGACAGAGTCAGTGCTTATTACCAAAATGATTTTTGGAAGGTGTCGTGCCCTTGTCCTTTCGTGTTTGAGGTGATGAACTGATAATGGCTGCCTTAAAAATGTTTGAGGCCAAAGTCATCCGGTCCTTATACTGTAGAAGGGGGCTCATTTTTAATGTAACCCACTGGAACCATGTCTTCCAATGACTGTCCTGCTTTGACTCTCCTCTTTTATTTGGTGAGTCTTCGTTTATAAATATGGGGGTCCAGTCTGACAAGTGTAGACGCTTGGTTTGGCCACGTCTCCCTTGTAAGCGTGGTGGGTGTAGGCTTCCTAGGGTGAAAGGGCCTGGGAGGTCATCCAGCTTCTGGTCCCTCCAGTCAAGGTGGGTGCTGGGAGCCGGGGGATTTTCTAAGACCCAGGATGCTTTGTTGTCCGTACCAGGTAAATATTCTGAGCAGACGCCGTAGTCTGCTACACTGGTACGCTTCCTAAGCTTCCTTAATCTGTGCCCTGTACTACTTTCCTATTGCTGCTGTAACAAATTGCAACCATCTCGTTGGCTTAAAAGAACACAGATTTATTCTTTTGCAATCTGGAGGCCAGAAGTCTCACTGAGCTAAGATGGAGGTGTCCACGGCGTGGTTCCTTCTCGACCCTCCGGGGGAGAGTCCATGGCCTTTTCCAGCTTTTAGATGCCGTCCTGGTGCCTGTGGCCGTGTCCCACTGTGTTTCCCTCCGCTTCGATCACCACCTAGCCTCCTTCTGTCTAATTTCCCGTGTCCCTCTCGTACGGACCCTGAGGTTAGCCGTCCCAGCGCGTCTCCTCCTCTGGCCTCTGCCCCGTGTTCGTTCGGAGCCCCGGGCGTTGGCCGATCACCGGGTAGACAGGGTGTCCCCGCCCGCCCACCGGGAACGGGGGCCTGTCTTCCTGGGTTTGGAGCCCGGCTGCCACACTCTGCTTAGCCATCGGAGCCGAGCCCGCGGCGAGGCGGTGCCCGCGGCTCAGTTCCCGCGTTCCTCGTTGTGTCTCTTGATAAATACCCTCGAGCTCCTCTTCCCTGGGACTCGGAGACCCGGGATCCTGCGGGCTCCCCTCCCTCTAGCGGCTCTCTCTGCGCGGGCCTCCCCGCCGAGCTGGCCCGGGGCGCTGCCGTGGGCAGCCGGGCCCCTTCCCCTGGGCGCACTCCTGCGCTTGGGCTCCTTGCAGCCCGCACGTCCGTGCCCTGACTCTTCAGATGCTTGCGTTCAGCCTTGGCCTTTGCTTACAAAGCTGGGCCCGTGCAGTCCTTTGCTTACAAAGCTGGGCCCGTGCAGTCCTTTGCTTACAAAGCTGGGCCCGTGCAGTCCGACGGCCGTTCTCCTCCTCCGCTTCGCTCCTCGTGGGCCGACATTCTGCGCTTGGGGACGTGGGAAGGACGTGGGACCCGTCCTGGGCTACTCCTGCCCCGACCAGGGCCAGCCGGGCCCCAGGTGCTTTATTCTGCGTGATTTATTTGTCTGGTGGATATTTGCCTGGGCTACGGCTCTTGCACGGCTCCAGGCCCTAGGCATGCATGCCTTTCTCATAGAACGGGCATTAAAGAAGTAACAAGTAGACGAGAAAGGTAATTTCCAAGAGTGAAAAGTGCCGGGAAAGCAGTAACACAGGGCGATGTGAGAAACGGTGATACAGGATCGTGGAAGACCGCTTCGAAGAGGCGGTGTTGTTTTCGTTGATCGAATTAAGAATGTTGATATCTGTATACATTGCGCAGTGATCGCCCCAGTGAGGCTAGTTAGCGCCTCCATTGCCTCACGTGATTGCAGTTTCTTTCGTGGTGAGAGCCGTTAAGGTTTGCTGTCTTTGCAGCTCTCACGTCCGTCACGCGGTGCTGCTCACGGGAGCCGCCACACTGCCCGTCACGGACCCGAACCTAAGGGGGCGGTATTTTCACGCAGTCCGTAGTGACAGGGAGCGCAGCGCCCTCTGTGGGCACAGGGAGTCCGGTGCAGAGCCCCGAGCGGGCGAGGCCGGCGGGCAGCTGCCCGCGCGGGGGACGGGGCCAGGCCACGTGGGGCGGCGGAGCCCGGTGTGCGGGACGGAGCACTGCTGGCTCGCCTCAGGCTGTCCACGTCCTCATCCCCAGAACCTCGGGATATGTCCCTTCACAGGGCCAAAGGGACTCAGGTGTGATTGAAGTCTGGATTTTGAGGTACGGAGATAATCCTGGATTACGTCGGGGGTCCAGTGTAGCCCCAAGATCCTTGTAACAGGGAAGCCAGGAGGGTCAGTGGAGAAGGAGCTGTAGGGATGAAGGGGGACGGGGAGTGTGTGTGTGTGTGTGTGTGTGTGTGTACGTGGCCAGCAAGACAGAAGTCACGGCCTCATATAACCTAGCCTCAGCGGTGACGCCCCATCCCTTTTTCCTGTTTCTGTTCATTGGAGCTACGTCCTTGGGTGCAGCACACACACGAGGGGAAATGATTACACGACAGAGTCCGTACAGGGAGGGAAGGATCTCTGAGAGTCCCTTCATAAGCAACCGCCCACAGTCCTTAATGCATTATTGTTGAGTAACGAACAGGGTAATCTCTCCCTCACTCTTTCCCGAATCCTGCTTCCCAGAGCTTGGGGTTCCTCGGACCTCTGCTAGCAACAAGCCCACTCCCTTCTCGGGGCTCTCTTAGCCTGTGAGTGTAGAACATGATGATACAGGTAGGCTTTTCCTACTATTTTATCTTTATATTTTCTAGAAATGTTCCAGTGGTTCCTGATCTCTGGATGGCGTTTTTCTCTGCTACCATGCATTAAAAATGTTTTTGTAGGGCTTCCCTGGTGGCGCAGTGGTTGAGAGTCCGCCTGCCGATGCAGGGGACGCGGGTTCGTGTCCCGGTCCGGGAGGATCCCACGTGCCGCGGAGCGGCTGGGCCCGTGAGCCACGGCCGCTGGGCCTGCGCGTCCGGAGCCTGTGCTCCGCAACGGGAGAGGCCACGGCAGTGAGAGGCCAGTGTACGGCAAAAACAAAACAAAACAAAACAAAAAAATTTGTACATTATTTGGTCATTTCCGTGGGATCCTGAGTAGTAAGGGTGATAAATTTATGGACATAATTCACGCTCTCAGAACTGGAAGGGCTCGTTCTACATTTTTAAGGAAGCTCTTCTGTCCTGGAGTGGAATTGTTGATATTTCCACAGGTACAATGTTAAGTTGATGGAAAAACTGTTCTTTTGCTCCTTCAAAGAGTTATCTTTCATCTCTTGAGATCCAAAGCTTCTTCCTTCCGTTCAGGTTTTAAACAATACTTTGTTTTAATTGATCTGGGGGGGATGTTCAGCTTGATCTCAGAATAGTAAGATTTGACAGATTCAGCCCTAAAGATGGAATTCAATTGCACTGTGAATTGTGACGTGGAATTTTGGAGGCCTAAACTCAGCCAGTCATTATGTTTTAACCTCTACCATTTAAAAATAGATTTTAGGGGCTTCCCTGGTGGCACAGTGGTTGGGAGTCCGCCTGCCGATGCAGGGGACGCGGGTTCGTGCCCCGGTTCGGGAAGATCCCACATGCCGCGGAGCGGCTGGGCCCGTGAGCCGTGGCCGCTGGGCCTGCGCGTCCGGAGCCTGCGCTCCGCAACGGGAGAGGCTAAAGCAGTGAGAGGCCCGCATACCGAAAAAAAAATAAATAAATAAATAAAAATAAAAATAGATTTTATTTACCTTTTGGTATCTGAGATAGTTTTAAAGCTAGTAGAAAGGCATACAGTTTTTACGGTTTCATTTCTATAAAGGTGTTTCACATATACCCTTACAATTCTAAGGACTTGAGTGAAAAGTTGGGAAAATAATCTTGGAAGATTGAGGTTTCTTTCCTTTTTTTTTTTTTAAACTAGAAATAAATTATAAATACTTAAACTTACACTTTAGAAGCCTAGGACGTTCGGCTTTGAGGTGGTAGGAAAATTTTGTTTTGGAACAAGATTAAAATGGTTAATTTTGGTCTGAGTTTCTCCTGCCCACCTAGGGGCCGTCTTCCTGTATAAGCAAAGTCATTAGAAGTTTTTGTTTCTTACTGACCAAGAGGTATATTTGATTACTCATGTCTGCACAGTCTCATATAATAGCAGCTCTGTTTTTCTATTTAAAAATGCTTTTTCATAGAAAGATAAACATTTTCGGTAACTCTGCCAGGAATAGGAGGGGAGTGCTGAGCTGTGTTTTTATATAAAACTTAGAGGGGAAGAAAAGAATGCCATTTTTAAGTTGTGGTACAGTTGCGATTACCTTTGCTGCAATTACAGTTATTTAAGCGAGTTAAAGTATCCCGGCTGTGATGGTAGTAGAACAAGCAAATGCCTTTCTGTGCTATTATACAAAGCAGAAAAATAGAATAGCATTTTAGACATAAAAAAACATAAAAGGAAAAAATATAAAATTGAAAAATTTATACAAATGTGTGAGAGAAAGGACAGTTTTGAAACGGTGCAATAAATAAAAGAAGATGATAAAAGCAGCCTTGGGCTGATGCCAGAGGCACTTGGTCTGGGACACTGTTATAAATCGCTTAGGTTTAAATGTACTAACAGTTGCAGCAACAAGCCAGAGTGAAAGACCTCAAAGTCAGAACTTCGAAAAAATGTGAATAATGAACCATTAAGGGATCGAGCAAACTTAAGTTTCATGGAATGCTGAAACCTGTGTGTCTGTGTTTAAGTTAACTCTTTAAAGTATACTAGTCTTTTACTTAAAGCTTCCCGTCACCACTTTGCAGACCTGGAACGCGTGGCTTTATAGAAAAGTACCACCTGGTTCTGAGAGTAACAGGTATCATGAACTTGGACCTGTGGTTTTAGGTCAGATGCTAGATCCCAAAGAAAGTGTGCGTGAAGTAGAAAATATTAACATTCCTATGCTAGAGTCGTATAATTCGCCGTGTGGGTACAGCCACAAAGAAATATTAGCTTTGCTTCATTTATTACGTGCACTCAGAATTTTAAATGGTGGCGACTCTCAAAGTGTGGTCCGTGGAAACCCCGAGGGTTCTGGAGACTATTTCAGGGGTCAAAACTATTTTCAAAGCAAGGTCAGCAAGGTCAAAACTATTTTCATAATAATATTAGGATGTTATTTGCTTTTATCACCGGATTGGCCTTTGCACTGATGGAGAAAAGCAACAGAGGGTAAGACAGCTGGTGTGTCCACAAGTCAGGGCAGTGGCCCCAAATGGTACTAGTTGGTCGTCACTATGTTCTTACCACTGTGCACTCACAGTAAAAAACAAACGCCAGATTTAATTAAGACTGTGCTTGATGAAGCAGAAAAGACAATTGATTGCATTAAATCGTAACCACTGAGGGCATGTCTTTCTGCTCTCAAGTCCTTGTAACGTAGAAGACGTGAGATGTACTCAGCGCTCTGCCAGGTATCAGAGCAATTGCAGGATTATGTGTTTTGAGAACTAAACCAGCTGCCTTTTTTTCATAGGGTACCTTTTGTACTTCTAAGAATGATTGACACAGAAACAGTGTTTATCCAGATTAGGTGATGTTCGGAAAACATCTTCGCAAATAATTGAAGTGAGCCTGTCGCTTCGAGGACAGCAAGCAGCCGTAGTGTGGCCAGTGATAAAATCCAAGCTTTCAAGCAGTTACTAGAATCTTGAAGACCTCGTATCTGCCACTGTGAGGTTGCCACTTTCCCTTTTGGATGACATCAGTGGTGATATTAGCAAACATGATTTTGTTGTTGTACCGTGAAATGTGTAAACATTTGGAAAACCCGCGTAACTCATTGAAGCACAATTTTCCACGTGACCGGTGCCCGGAACTACAAAATCATACGTGGGCAGAGGGCCGCGTGGAGTGCAGAGGAGGCCCGTGGTTGTGATGTAATAGAGTCGGCAAGGCTCATGCATTAGGCCTCAGACTTCACATTGCAACGCGCCTCTGAACAGCTACCACCTGTAGCTGTCTGGTGTTGAGTCGGTGAGTCTTCACAATTCGCTGAAAAAATATGACTCCGTCTCTTCGCGGTTTATGTGAGGCCTGATCTTCTTCCTTTACTTCAACCAAAGAAACGCATCCCAACAGGCTGAACACAGAGGCACGCTGGAGAATGTGCCTACTTCAGCCAGGAGCGAAAGACGTCGACAAATTTGCAAAACAATATAACTCTTCCCTCTAAAACTATTTTTCTGGAAACTATATTTTTCATGTTATGAAAAATGTTATTTTAACATATTGGTTGTTTTAAATTAATCAGTAAAAATTTCAAAATTCTTAGTTTTAATTTCACTGCCACAGACATCAATTAAAAAGAGTCGCCCAAGAGCTCTTTGAGGTCGAAGAGGACGAAGGGGTTCTGACACCAAAGGTGTTAGGTTGCTGTTGGTCGGTGCTAGTGCGGTCAGCACAGCAAACGGCTCAGTGCAAATAAAAGGCAGTTTTCATTGTCTCCGGTCACTGCGCCATAGTGTGATACATTGAAACTAGCTCTTCTGTCTCTTAAACAAAATGTCTTGCCAAGTCTGTATAACTCCCAAGACCTTTTCAGTTATTAAAAGACCAGTTTAAGACTCCTTTGTCGTATCAGATTTGAATCTCACCTCTTTCCTTCCCTAGTGCCAGCCGGGGGTGGCTGAGTTGATGTGGGGATGGGCAGTGTCTTCTTTCATCCCCTCCCACCCCCTCCTCCCTCTCTCTCTCTCTCTCTCTCTCCCCCCCCCTCCCCCCCCCCCCCGCCCCACCTTGGGTCATGGACTGGTTTACTTCTGGGAGGAGATCCAGCTTTTCCAGTGTGTTGCAGCTAGGAGCAAACAAAAAGGGAAAGGGGCAATATTTTTTGCTCAATTGTCCATATAGTTGCTGCTTCTCAGGCGGACACTTCCTGGCATCCTTACCCCTTTGTGTCAAGCGCACAGATGCTGCGTGTCTCCGGGGGCACAGCTGGTGTGACCCACAGCCTTTGCCGTGCGGCCGGCTGGATTATCAGCGAGGCAGCTGAAGCCCAGCTCCCTGCAGCGAGGGCCACTTGCCCCGCAGGCACCTCTCTCTCCTTGCAGACCAAGCAGCGGGGACCCTGCAGCGGCTGCCCCCCGACGGCTCCCTTGCTGTATTCTGCCGTCTCTCCTCATTGCTCTTCATTCCCTGATTAGATCGACACAAAGGCTGAACCAGCCAGTCAGCTGCCTGAGCTGGAGGGTGTCTTTTCAGTGTCGGTATCTGCACTTGATCCTCTGGTTAGCAGTTCTCTGAGAGGCTTGCTTCACTAGGCTGTAGACTGCCTACTCCTGTTTTTCTCTTCCGTCTTGATAAGACAATTTTTCTTTCTTTTGTCCTCTTTTATATCAGATTACACATATACTATATATGCGCACACACAGAGGGAGGGGGCAGATGGGACAGTAGGGTTGGTTGATAGTTAGATTTCAGCCACCTCTTAAGCTCTAGACAGATACATTTCCAGTTGTTGGAAGTTTTCCTTAGAATGCGGACTTCATACCTTTTCTTCAGCTTCGGGCGCTAGACGTCAGTTTGGAGGCAAGAAGAAAGAAATCACGCTCACCATCCTCTTAAACTGTGATCTCAGAATGTTACTGGCTGGCTGGGATTGCAAGAGTCACAGATCCTTTTATCACTAATTAATAATAATTATAACTTTCGAGCTTCTGTTTTATGAGAGGTATTGGGCTAGGAGCAAGGGATATAGTGGGAACTCTAGGGACATTGTCCCTAGTTTATTAATTTCATGATCGAGTGGAGACTGGCGCGGGCAGGTAAAGAAATGGATCCGCAAATCCGAAATCTGGTGAGGGTGATGATCAAGAAGAACAGGGAGCCCTCAGGACGAGGAGCGGGGGAGCGCTAACGTGACTGGGTGGGGCTGCTGGGGACTGGGTCCGTGTGTAAGTGACATTTGAGCTGGGACCCAAAGGTGAGTGTGGACACCCGGCACGGCTCAGCGGCACTGCAGGCAGAGGGAGAGCCTGGAAGGTCCCTGCGCTTGGCACGTGGGGGAGAGCAGCTTGAGCTGGAACCCCGCAGGGGCTGGGTCCTGCAGGAGCCCAGCTATCTTGAATTTCCAAGTACATTGACAAGCAGACCCTTAATCTCAAGTGCAGTGGCAAGGCATTGACAGATTTGAGTAAGGAAGTGACAACTAATGTATGTTTGCTAGACATTTCCACGGTGAGTGAAGTCTGGTTCCTGTCTAACACTCATTTTCCATACAGTCACAGTGGAATGTACTCTGCTTTCCCTACCAGATCCTACCTCATCTCAAAACTATGCGTTTCCTCATCCACTTCAACAGAACTTGAGATTGTGGGCAAAGGGTCTTTAAATTCCCACAGGGAGGTGACGGCTGACGGTGATGGCCAGCTTGGTCTGGTCTCGGAAGTAATTCTGATGGTTACTGTTTTTTCCAAGAACCCTTGCATCCAGCTGTTAAACTTTTTCCTGTGTGAGGAGTTTGTCCGGTCTTCTCCCCAAAGACAGAACTTTCTCCTTTGGGAATAGGGCAACTAGGGTGATGGCTGCTTTAAGACAGGTCCTTTTTGCACATGTTAACAAATGTGTCGATCTACATTTTTCATCACAAACCACATTGTGCCTGGAAATCTCACTGATTTTGCACTCTCTTCCGTCGTTCGCTGCTTGCCGTGGACAGAATTAACTTCTGCCTTTTCTGCATCCACCCAGGCTTTCTTAACCCTGTGGCCACCGCCTTCATTCAAGTCCTTTTCTTCTTTTACTCTGACTGTTTTTGAAGAAATGCCAAAGGGGGTGGCATTTAGTCAGAAATGTGTATTCTCTACTTGAGCAGAGGTGGTCATTCTGCTTTGATGTTATCTTTAGGCATCAGTTATATCTTATGTGTGTGCGATGTGGTGTCTGTCGTCAAGGAGAAACTAACGTGTCCTCTCCCTGGAATGTCAGTGGAGGGTCTGCAGGAGAATCAGGACATAAACTATCATTTATGGGGTATCTTCTATTTTCCAGAGACGGCGTGAAGGTCTTTTAATGGTTACTTTAATTTTCACAATAACCCTATGTAGTAGGTACTATTATTATCCTAGTCTAAAGATGAAGGAACTGAGGTTTAGGAAGTTATATTTATTAGCTCCTTTAGGCTGCCTTAACAGAACACATGGACTGGGGACTTACAAACAGCAGAAATGTATTTCTAACAGTTCTGGAGGCTGGGAAGTCCCAGATCAAGGCACCAGCAGATTGGAGGTCTGGTGAGGGCCTGGTTCCTGCTTCATAAACACCCCTCTTTTTGTTCTGTGGCCTCACATAGTGGAAGGGGGAAAGGGGCCCTCTGGGTTCTCTTTTATAAGAGCGCTAACCTCGTTCAGGAGGTCTCTGCCCTCACGACCTGATCACCTCCCAAAGACCCACCTCCTGGTAACATCACACTGGGAGAAGAGTAAGTTTCAACATATGAATTTGAGGAGAAACATAAACATTCATCCGTTGCAGAAGTTAAGTAAATTGTCTCACTGGCAAGTAAGGTGCAGAACTGGGATTTCAACTCAGATGTATTTGAATCCAAGGCTCTTAATAAATTAAATGGATATTTCATTTTTAACAATTGTGAGAATGTTATAAATTCTTCATGTTTATTTTTCTTTGCCCTTGTCCTTTGCCCCCATGTGAATAGCAGTAAAATCCCTGAAACATCATGGACCTGGATGCTTATCTTTGGGGGCAGCAAGAAAAACAACAGCTGGGAAGTTTTGATTGAACCCACGGACGGGGAGCTTGCGGATAGGGAGGGCCAGCTGTGTTCCCTGCTCCCCGCCACTTTATATAAGGGATTTGCGCATCTGCAGATGTTGGTACCCACAGAGGCTCCCGGAACCCATCCCCTGCGGCTACCGAGGGCTGACTGTCTGTCCCATCCTATAGCAGGCTTGGGGGTAGAGGCAGTAGTGGTCGCTACTGGGAAGGGATGGAGTCTTTTGGGCCCGAGGAAAAAACAGAGTAACCTGCACTGAGCAGTGCCAGGTTCTGCTGGGATTTCTTAGCACTAGAGCGGTGCCCTCCTAACTGGTTTCCTGTTTCCAGAGCAACTCCCGCCCCCGCTCCCCCATCCCTACAAGGAAAATGGAGGAAAGCACAAATCCGGCCTTGGATTTCCTCTTTAATGGCCTTTTGGGAAGGGTGAGGTCTAAGCCTCTTAGCATGAATCATCCATCTGTATTTGGGAACCTAAAATAAGAATTTTTAACCTTCTTGGGATCATAGGTCCCTTTTGAGTTTTTGGTGAAAGTTTTGGATTAGTTTCCTAGAAAAATACATGCGAACAATCTGCATAGGGCTTCCAGGAGGCTGCAATCTGCTGAGAGCCATCCACCCCATAACGTGGACCCTAGACATGCAATTTGCCACTTTTTAAAGACAGCTGATGCCATCTTTTGTTCCTAAAAGACTTTCTTTTAAAGCTGTAATTACAGTGCTTGCTTGTTAAAATGTAAACTGTTGGGTTGGCCAAAAAGTGCCTTCGGTTTTTAAGTAAAAATAAAAGACGCGTTTTTCATTTTCACCAAGAACTTTATTGAGCAATATAGTCACCCTTTTGTTCCACTACCTTCTGCCATTTTTCAGGCAACTTCATAATTCCATCTTCCCAAAACTTTTTATCTTTTTGAGCAAAGAACTGTTCCAGGTGCCTTGTACAGTCTTCCAGGGGATTGAATTTTTTTCCATTAAGAGAATTTTGTAAAGGCCAGAATAAATGGAAATCTGAAGGTGCAACGTCTGGTGAATACGGAAGATGAATCTGAACTTCCCAGCCAAGCTGTAACAGCTTTTGCCTGGTCATCAAAGGAACATGCAGTCTTGCGTTCTCCTGATGGAAGATTATGCATTTTCTGTTGACTAATTCTGGACGCTTTTCGTCGAGTGCAGCTTTCAGTTGGTCTAATTGGGAGCGGTACTTGTTGGAATTAATCGTTTGGTTTTCCGGAAGGAGCCCTTAATAGAGGAGTCCCTTCCAATCCCACCATATACACAACATCACCTTCTTTGGATGAAGACCGGCCTTGGCTGTGGTTGGTGGTGGTTCATTTCACTTGCCCCACGATCTCTTCTGTTCCACATTATTGTACAGTGTCCACTTTTCATCGCCCGTCACAATTTGTTTTAAAAATGGAATGTTTTCGTTAACCTTTCAGTAGAGAATCGCATGCAGAAATATGGTCGAGAAGGTTTTCTTCGCTTAACTTATGTGGAACCCAAACATCACAGCGATTGACATAACCAAGCTGGTGCAAATGATTTTCAGCGCTTGATTTGGATATTCTCAGTATGTCGGCTCTCTCCTGCGTGGTATAACGTTGATTGTTCTCAATTAATGTCTCTATTTGATCGCTATCAACTTCAACTGGTCTACCTGACCGTGGAGCATCACCCAGCGAGAAACCTCCAGCACGAGACTTCACAAAGCACTTTTGACACATTCGATCAGTCACTACACCTTCTCCATACACTGCACAAATCTTTTTTTTGCGTTTCAGTTGCATTTTTACCTTTCTTGAAATAATAAAGCATAATATGCTGCAAAAGTTGCTTTTTTCTTCCATCTTCAATATTAAAATGGCTACACGAAAATTCACCAGTTTTGATAAGTCTTTTTTTAAACGGTCGCTGATATGACAGCTGTCACCTACAATCTAACAAAATTGTTTTGAATGAAGTTAAAGACAACTAAGTGCCACTAGAGCCATCTTATGGAAAAAACCGAACGAAACTTTTGGCCCACCCAATACAAGCAAGCCTAGAGCACAGTGGACTGCTACTTGTACGTTGAGACCTGCCCAAGTCCCATGATCTCATACCACCCCATCTGCCATTTGTGGTAACATCCACCATCACTCTGATAAAGATTGAGCAGTTCCCAGCTTTTCAATTAGTATTGAAATACAAAATTTTTTTAATGGCAAATCTGATCATTTCACTATGAGGGCAGGAATGAAAGAGGTATGTACAAATATTGGACAGTTTATATACTTCTGGAGTGAATAATTCCAGTTCAATTTTTGTTGAATCACTAACACATTCCAAAGAAACTTTAATGCCGTGGCTACTCCCTCTAGAATATTGTTCTGGGAACTAAAGGAATCTGATCTGTGGAGAAAGTTCTGGGAAGTGATTTCAAATAGAATCAGTACATAGTCAACCAGAATCAAAAGGTTGATGGTTTGTTGCTTTTTATAATTTATCTTAAGCCTAAAAACTGTTTTTGCTGCTTATAACCACTTTATCCCATGTCTGTTATAAGAATCTTTGTAGCAATGCTTCAAGCACCCTGGCCTGACTTGTAGGCAAAGTACCAGCGGCTCCCAGTGGTCTCCTGTGGAAAGGCTCCCCCCACCCCACTTCTGGCTGTATCCCTGGAGTAAAGTTACAGCCTGAAAGCTCTGTTTTTGACTGTGCTTACAAGCACAATTATACCCATAAACTCACGCCATAGAGAAGGAGGGTCTAGAGACAAAGACATTATAAGGATCTCTCCTGTAACCATGAAAAAGTAATTCCAAATTAGATGAACTGTTCTTTATAACTTAAAAAAAAATTAAGATCAGGTAGAATCACTGACCAAAATGGATCTCGCCAGCCAAGTGAACACAATTACTCATGAAAATTCAAATATAAAGGTTCTTAGACTCTCCTCCTGGAAGTAAAAAGTGATTTTTTTTCCTTTTATAATAGTATTGCACAAGGGAACTGGTTGCTACCTTGTTAGAGGCCAGAATTAATTTACATTAACTGACCAACTCAGCCTTCTAGTTCCTACAAGAAATTCTTAGAAGTTCTGGGTAAGTAATTGCAAACATTCTTTTAAATGCATTTCTGAACTTGTAAGAAAGAAAGGGAAATCCCTTGTTTTAGAAGTGAAGTGGAAACCAGTTGCTCTGCAGGTAACTGACTGCTTGAGCTTCTGCTGTGTCTGTGATGGAGCCGTTGGCCAGAGCTGGGGTTGCGGGCCACTGTCCTGACATTCCAGCTGCACGAACAGCTGGGAAACACAAAACACAGAAGACAGCTACTCTCCTGGGGTTACTCTGTTAGCGACTGGGAAGGAGTGGAAGACGTCAGTTCGCTTTCTAGGGAGATGGTGAAGAATCTGGTCGGCCTCATCCTGGGATTAGGTAGGAACAGAAGAAAGTCTGCTCTAAGAATTTGTAACCATGAATCTGTTGGTCCATGGCTTGGGGTTTGAGTTTTTTGTCTGCAAAATCCAAGAGTCCTGAGCTATGAAATTAGCCAAGGGGCTAGTGCCCTCGGAAGCAAATAAAAAAGTATTTCTGTAAAGGTATACCTCTCACCCAGGACTCCCTCATACAATGCCCCAGATTACAGAGCATTTGAGAAAACAGTTTCCCTTCAGCCTGCAGTCAGCAGACACCACCAATAGCGAGATTAAAACCTAGGCACTCTATATAATACATGTCTTATGGCTTATAAAGTAAGTACGCTTAAGGTGGTATTAGCGTGAAGGAAGGCCTCAGTCATAAGAACACTAGGTGCTGGGAAAACAGAACAGAAAGATTTGTCAAACTCTTTGAACTACAGAAATAAAAAGTACAGTCATTAAAAAAAACACCCAAAAAACTCTGTGGCTAGGTTCCTCAGAGATTAGACACAGCCTAAGACAGCGAGTAAATAAGATAGATTTCGGGAAAATTCCCAGAATGCGGAGAGAGAAGAGGTTAAGACATGCCAACTCAGTTTTTCATGGACCATGGGATCCATAATGCTTTGCATAAGAATAAAGGGCTAAGAAGGTTTGCCTTACTAAATATCAAAAGTGTAGATAAAACTACAGTTACGGCATCGGCTTAGAGAGACAAATCAGGGAACAGAATAGAGAGCTCAGATGCAGACGCTTGTATGTGGGAGTGTCATAAGTAACAGGTAGTAATATTACCTGTCAGTGTGAAAGGATTAAATGTTGTGTCCTTTTGGAAAAAGATAAAGGTCGAGAGCTCCTCATGGGTGAGGGTTAAGACTGCAGCGTTCAAAGTAAAGCGGTAGAACTTTAAAGAAGTTACAGGAGAATCTCGTTATTACATTAGGATAGGGAATGTTTTATTAAGAAGGAAAATGCACAGCCATAAAGAAAGAGCTAGATGTTTTTGGCTGCATTAAATGACTTCTGTTTGCCTAGGGCCACCAGATATTGATTTAAGGTAGGATCAGCAATGGACCGATAGTCCAAAAACTGGACTGGTTTAGGTGCAATGGGTTATTTCTCACTCAGTTATCACCTGGAGGGATTTGCCTCAGGGCTGCGCTACTCTCCTTCCCGAGGCATTTGGGGACCCAGCTTCCTTCCATCTGGTGGCTTTGCGGTCTCTTTAAGCCCTTCTCTTAACCCATCTCCGGGTGGAGGAAACCAGCTGGTTTCCTCACTGAGAACGTACACTTACGGTACTCGCTTGACAGCTGATCACACGCGTTCACCTGGCTGCAAGGCGAGGGAGGAGTGGACGTCCTTGGAAGTGCGGCCCTGGACCCGCCGCCACTGTCCAGCTGCAGGGAGCCCCCGTGGAGGGACAGGGTTGGTGTCGGAGAGCAGCTGTCCGCCTCAGGAACTATCATGAGCAGACGTGTTTGAAGAAGACATACAGGGAAACCTTAGGGAGACTGCATTTCACATCTGTGTCACTGGCGAAATGTCTGCTGATGCCAAGTATTAGCAAGGGTTCTGGGGCCACGGGGAACACGCACACGCTTTCAGGCACCCAGGCAGGGCAGAAAGGAGTCACGTGAACGGATATTTAATAGAAAAATGTGTTAAGGGCCAGTGTTCCTCAATTGAAAAGTGGATGTGTAAACTACTGTTGATTAATATGATGGAGTATCGTTCAGCTGTCAGAATGAATGAACTGGATCTGCATGTATCAACACAGATATGGCAGATTGTATTGAATGAAAACTCCAGTCGTAACAGAAACAGTGCCACTTACGTACATTTAAAACGGTAATAGAACGTATTTTTTTTAATTGAAGTATAGTTGATTTACAGTGTTTCAGGTGTACAGTAAAGTGATTCGGTTATACATATACATATATATTTGTCCCATTTGTTTATTTTATTTATTTTATTTATTTATTTATTTTTTTTTTTTGTGGTATGCGGGCCTCCCTCTGCTGCGGCCTCTCCCGTTGCGGAGCACAGGCTCCGGACGCACAGGCCCAGCGGCCATGGCTCACAGGCCCAGCCGCTCCGCGGCATGTGGGATCCTCCCAGACCGGGGCGCGAACCCGGTGCAGGTTCCCCTGCATCGGCAGGCGGACGCGCAACCACCGCGCCACCAGGGAAGCCCCATTTGTTTATTTTTAACATCTAAAATTTTTGAAAATGGTTTCATTATTAATGTTCCATTTTAAAACACTTTAGACATATAAAAAATAAGAAAATATGATAAATAAGCTGCATACCCAGCATCAGAATTAAAGTGATATTAACCTCGTATATTTGCTTCAGATACCGTATGAAATAAATCATAAGAGGTGTGGCTGAAGGCCCATGCTGAAACTGCTGGATATATTCCCATACACACTTTCATATTTTTTAACATATATACATCCATAAACAGTACGTGCTATTCTGTTTACAGTTGCCAAGACATGGAAGCAACCTAAGTGTCCATCGACAGAGGAATGGATAAAGAAGATGTGGTACATATGCACAGTGGAATATTACTCAGCCATGAAAAGGAATGAAATTTTTGCCATTTGCACCAACATGGATGGACTTGGAGGGCATTATGCTGAGTGAAATAAGTCAGACAGAGAAAGGCAAAAACTGTATGATATCACTTGTGTGTGGAATCTAAAAAACACAGCAAACTAATGAATATAACAAATAAGAAACAGCCTGGCAGATCTAGAGAACAAACTAGTGGTTACCAGTGGGCAGAGGGAATGGGGGAGGGGGAGGGGTTAAAAGGTGCAAACTATTAGGTATAAAATAAGCTACAGGGATCTTGTACAACACAGGGAATACAGCCCATATTTCATAATAACTAAATGGGGTATGACCTTTAAAAGTTGTGAATCACTATATGGTACACCTGTAACTTATACAGTATTGTACATCAATTACACTTCCGTAAAAAAAAAAAAAGGAAAATATTTAGAAGTAAACAATAGTGCACTCTACACAATGACTAAAATTTTTTTAAAAACACACATGAAAACCACTTTTGGCGTTCCTTATCATTAGAAGCATCACCTGAAAGGAGGGCAGAGATGAAAAGAGGGAGAGGCAAGCACATGCTCTCACTTCCAGTTTCCTAGTGGACAGAGTGAACGGACAGCGGGTCCTCTGTCACCTTCACACCACCAGCGGTGTGGGTGGTCTGAGGTGCCGCCCTGTACTGAGCACCGTGAAGTGAGCGCTAAAGTGCGCAGCAGCCGAAATGGACAAAAATGTCTTCCTTCTCATCTCTTCAGTTAATGAATAATGAATGGAAGAGGGGCAAATCATATTTAACTTAAACAGATCTCCTGAATCTCCCCTTTGTGTGATTATGCCCTCTTAGCTTTTTCCCCCGTTACCTTTCTAAATAGAAAGGTTAGAAGCACTTACACTCTTGCCATATTTTGTTTCCAAATTGCCTCTGAGTATCTTTCTCCTGGGATGGGCGTTTATTCCATTTAATATTTTATGAATGAGTAAAACTCTGATTAGAGTAGTGTATCTTTTCTTTTGTCCCCAGTCGTTTGTATGATGTACGTGTGGGGCTGGGTCACGTAAAGAAGGAAGGAATGAAGTAAGATAAGAACAGAAAAATATTAGAAAACAAAAATGGTAAAAACTAATGAATCTAAAAGGTGTTTCTTTGAAATCACGGTAAAATCAGTATTAGTTAACTAATGTAGAGATGAGGGGTGAAAATAAAGTTACAAACACCAAATCAGAGATGGTAATGAAGAAAAAAATATGGAGTAAATTCAAAGACTTCTAAGAGACTATTTTGCTTAAGTAGCTTTTTTTTAAAGCCAGACAAAAATGGATAATTTTCTAGGAAATAGTATTTTCTGCAGCTGATACTAGGAGAGATAGAAACACCTAATTGGAGAAATTGCTGTGAACAAACCAGAAGAAATAAAATACCAAAATATATCAGAGACAGCTGGTTTCTCAGGGGAATGCCATCAAATATTTAAAGAAGAGATCATTCCACTGGTATTTAGATGTTCCCAGAGCATATAAAAGGTAGAAAGCTTCCATAATTTTAAAATAACGAAATGAGTATAACATTGATATCAAGACCCAGTAAAGGCAGGACCAAAAGAAATGTCATTCTTAATTACGAATATTGGCGCAGAAATTCTAAATAAAGTATTGGCCAGTGGAATTCCCCGCACATTAAAAGAACAATACATCGTAACACATGAAGTTCATTGTGGGTTGGATGGGTTAGTATTTGGAAATTTATAAAGAGAACTCATATTAACGGGTCAGATAGGAAAAACAATATATATATATACTAAAAAACATTTTGTGAAATTGAGCATTCATTCTTTAAAAATATTCTTGATACATTTAGAATGCATGGGTCCTGATTTCATGAGATAATATTTATCTGTGGCGATGTGAAGCCAGAATTTATCACGTTAAAGACAGGGACAAAACAAGAATGTCAGCTCTCATCAGTTTTATAAAATTTTTTTTCTGGAGGTGTCAGCCAAGAAAATTAGCCCAAAGAGGGAGATTAGTAGTAGAAAATGGAGAGGAGGACATTCAGTTTGCACTACTGCCTCTCTTCTTTGTTGTTTTCCTGTTTTTCAGTTTTAAATTTACCCTTCTCTTTCTTGTCCCTTTTTTTCTCTTGAGCTAAAGTTTTTTTGGTTTTTCTTTTCCTTTTGGAGAAAGATTAAATTATTCTTTTTAAAAGAGGGTCTCAGCGATTAGAATACTTTCACTTTTTTAATCTTTACACAATATAGTGTGTAATTTTCAGCTCTTCTAGGTTGTCATTGTGATTCATGGATCTTCTTTTAATACCGAATTTCCTCCTCTGCATGTCTTTAAATAAAGGAGGGAGATAGCGGTGTGTGTAGCGTCTGTGTGCACACATGTGCCATTTCTAGATTGGGTACTATGATTAACACAGCAGAGATTCAAACCACTGTGCTTTTTAATAACTCATAATAGAAGGCAAAAGGATTTTACAGCTTTGGTTTATTTAATATCATTTAGATAACCTTGATTGTGGTTTTCAGTTTACCGCTACACATCATTGAGAGGTTTAAAACAAATGATTGCATTGAGATTGGTCAAGCTTTATTTATACTTTTGTTATCGAAGCTTCATTTAAGGCAGTTTCTACTGTACGTGTACCGAAATTAGATTACTGACACCAGATTTCCTTACAGAAATTGAACATTTATTTTCAAGATGTGAATGTAAATGAAGGTACCTATAGCTTTCCTATAAGCCTTGGTTACATATACAAATGATTTTTATTTTAACTGACTTCTTCTGATTAGAAATGTAATTACAGAAAACAAACCCTTATGGACACTATTTAATAGAACATAAACGTATATACATTTTGAGTTGTCCTTTTTTTCTTAATAGTGTATTTTAAACATTTTAGCACGTGCCATTCTTTTTTAGGATCACGTTTTTGAATAATTGCATATTTTTCTATCATGTGAAATTAATGTAACCAGAGTCTCCCCTTCTCCCCAGACCTTTATTTTATTTTATTTTTTTTTACCCCTAGGTCCTTTCTCTCCTCATTTTTGCTCTCTTCTTGTTCTTCAAGGGATAAAAATGAAGTACACTTTTATTATGCAGTTGAATCTGCAAGGGGAAGTGTTTATTTAAAATAAATGAGATTTTGCACATTTGGCGATCCATAATATTTAGTAAGGGATGCTGTTTGCCTTATTGCTAAAGCCACGACTTTGGTTATATATTTGTCTATGGGATTCCATAATGTTACCCCTCAGGGAAACTTGCCAAACTGTATATCAGAGTGAACTTTTCTGGGGGGTAAAGGGAAATTACATAGTGGATAACTTGAAGTGATGCCATGTCATCCAATATAGAAGGCACTGGCCACACATGGATGTTTAAATTTAAATTAATTAAAATTAAAAATTCAGTTCCTCAGGCCCACTAGCCACAGGCCAAGTGCTCAGTCCAGGAGCCACGCAGCTGGTGACTCAGCTTAGCGAACAAGCAGAGGATGGGTCCAGCATCAGAACGTGCTGTTGGGCAACCTTGGGGTCACGGCTGTACATGTTACCTGTTTTTATGTTAGAGTTTTTACATCAGTTTGGTTTTACATTTTTGTTCCTAGTATTATAAATACTAGTAAAAAGCAGAATTTCAAGATGTTGGGAAACAGTGAACAGTTCAAAATTATTTAGAGTCATTTTTACTTTACTAACCAACTTAAATTTTAAAATTATGTACTGAAGTAAAACACATCTGGACAAAGGGTTGCCAGCATCTGGAAATTCTAGGAGAACATTTAAAATATTCTTGATTTAGTACAAAGTCCAGGGACGGGCAGGGGAGGGTGGGCTCTTGTATCCTTGAGTGAGGGTCTTGGAAGGATGATGGAGAAAGAGGAAGCTGTTTTTAAAAGACACTCAGAAGAAGTAAATTAAGTGGAGAAATAACATTTATTTGGGGCATGTAGTTTTAGGTTATAATTATAGTAGTTTGATAAATCTAGAAAAATTAGAAACCATAGGAAGGGAAAAACCAAGGGGGAGGGGTGGACGGGAACCGTCAGTCATCCTGTTGTCAATGACAACAGCCATTGTGATTTGTCACCTCTCTATCCAGCCTCCTCTCTGTCATATTCATTCAACAGTGAATGAGGTCAGTGGAGAACACAAGACGAGACCTGAGAGGCCAGTGGGGTGATTAAGTGCCCTGAAGCTAAGCCAGATGGCCTGAGTTTTAAATTCCAGCTCTGCCATTTGTGGGACCATAGCCAGTTATTTAACTGTGTATCTGTTTATCTGTAAAACTGGGACAACAACCATGCTATCTACCTTTTAGTGTTCTTGTGAGGGTCACGGAATTAAAATACTAAACTCATTGAAGACGATGTTATTAAGAGTCCTGATGACTAGGCTGAGGTAATACAGGCACATGAGCTTCGGGGCTTATTGTTGCAGGAAGGCAGACACTTAAACAGGTAGTTGCAATAAAGTTAGATAAGTTTTATGAGCAGGTAAGTTTAGTATTCTATGATAGTATATGTTCAGGTGACCTAATTCTTGATAATTGTTTAAGCAAAATTAGTTTAGCTTTTAGGACAGTTGGTTTCATTTTAGTTTACATTTTGTTAGTTTCTTCAAATCAACTGTTACTTGTTTCATGGCTTGTATTCCGTAAAAATTGTTTATTTCCATAATGTGATAAATGGTGAAAACTTCCAAGATATTAAGTAAAAATGTTGCCCTGATCATTCTGGTAATATCATAAGTGTCAAAACTCTTTCCCTGATGCTTTGCGTTAGGTACCAGGTTGCCAGAAAGGTAATAGAATCCTCTCTTAGCAATAGCATCTGCCTAATCAAAATAAAATCTATCTTCCAGACTTTTTACAAGAGAGTTTGGTTAGCTTTGAGCATAACTAAAAGAGTATTTTACTTGATACCTATTAAAAACAGGAAACAATGAGGTACAACTGTTTTTCATATATAGTGGGGGGCAATCTCCTCAACTGGAAATAAGAAGAGGCTAAAGTAAGTTTTCAAGCATAAAAATTTAAGGGCACCAAGATTGGTTCAAGGTGGCGGAGTAGAAGGACGTGCGCTCACTCCCTCTTGCGAGAACACCAGAATCACAACTACCTGCTGAACAGTCATCAACAGGAAGACACTGGAACTCACCCAAAAAGATACCCCACCTCCAAAGACAAAGGAGAAGCCGCAGTGAGATGGTAGGAGGGGTGCAATCACAATAAAATCAAATCCTCCTGAAGAGGCGGGGGTGTTTGTGGCTCACCCTGGGGACAGGGACACTGGCAGCAGAAGTTCTGGGAAGTACTCCTGGGCAAGAGCCCTCCCAGAGTCTGCCATTAGCCCCACCAAAGAGCCCGGGTAGGCTCCAGTGTTGGGTCGCCTCAGGCCAAACAACCAACAGGGAGGTAACCAAGCCCCACCCATCAGCAGACAAGTGGATTAAAGTTTTACTGAGCTCTGCCCACCAGAGCAACACCTAGCTCTGCCCACCACCAGTCCCTCCCATCAGGAAGCTTGCACAAGCCTCTTAGATAGCCTCATCCACCAGAGGGCAGACAGCAGAAGCAAGAAGAACTACAGTCCTGCAACCTGTGGAACGAAAAACATATTCACAGAAAGACAGACAAAATGAAAAGGCAAAGGACTAAGTACCAGATGAAGGAACAAGATAAAACCCCAGAGAAAAAAACTAGATGAAGTGGAGATAGGCAACCTTCCAGAAAATGAATTCAGAATAATGATAGTGAATATGAGCTAGGACCTCGGAAAAAGAATGGAGGCAAAGATTGAGAAGATGCAAGAAATGTTTAACAAAGACCTAGAAGAACTAAGGAACAAACAGACACCTAGAAGAATTAAAGAAAAAGAAGATGATCCAGGACCTCAGAAAAAGAATGGAGGCAAAGATTGAGAAGATGCAAGAAATGTTTAACAAAGACCTAGAAGAACTAAGGAACAAACAGACACCTAGAAGAATTAAAGAAAAAACAAACAGAGATGCATAATACAATATCTGAAATGAAAAATGCATTAGAAGGAATCAATAGCAGAATAACTGAGGCAGAAAAATGGATAAGTGACCAGGAAGACAGATGGTGGAATTCACTGCCATGGAACAGAATAAAGAAAAAAGAATGAAAGGAAATGCAGACAACCTAAGAGACCTCTGGGACAACATTAAATGCACCAACATTCTTATTATAGGGGTCCCAGAAAGAGAAGAGAGAGAGAGAGGACCCGAGAAAATATTTGAAGAGATTATCGTCGAAAACTTCCCTAACGTGGGAAGGGAAATAGCCACCCAAGTCCAGGAAGTGCAGAGAGTCCCAGGCAGGATAAACCCAAGGAGAAACATGCCGAGACACCGAGACACATAGTAATCAAATTGACAAAAATTAAAGACAAAGAAAAATTGTTAAAAGCAGCAAGGGAAAAACGACAAACAACATACAAGGGAACTCCCATAAGGTTAACAGCTGATTTGTCAGCAGAAACTCTACAAGCCAGAAGGGAGTGGTAGGATAGATTTAAAGTGATGAGAGGGAAGAACCTACAACCAAGATTACTCTACCTGGCAAGGATCTCATTCAGATTTGATCATAGTAATCAAATTGACAAAAATTAAAGACAAAGAAAAATTGTTAAAAGCAGCAAGGGAAAAACGACAAACAACATACAAGGGAACTCCCATAAGGTTAACAGCTGATTTGTCAGCAGAAACTCTACAAGCCAGAAGGGAGTGGTAGGATAGATTTAAAGTGATGAGAGGGAAGAACCTACAACCAAGATTACTCTACCTGGCAAGGATCTCATTCAGATCCAGTAGAGAAATCAAAAGCTTTACAAACAAGCAAAAGCTAAGAGAATTCAGCACCACCAAACCAGCTCTACAAGAAATGCTAAAGGAACTTCTTTATGTGGGAAACACAAGAGAAGAAAAGGACCTACAAAAACAAACCCCAAACAATTAAGAAAATGGTAATAGGAACATACACATTAATAATTACCTTAAATGTGAATGGATTAAATGCTCCAACCAAAAGACACAGTCTCGCTGAATGGATACAAAAGCAAGACCCATATATATGCTCTCCACAAGAGACCCACTTCAGACCTAGGGACACATACAGACTGAAAGTGAGGGGATGGAAAAAGATATTCCATGCAAACGGAAATCAAAAGAAAGCTGGAATAGCAATACTCATATCAGATAAAATAGACTTTAAAATAAAGAATGTTACAAGAAACAAGGAAGGACATAATGATCAAGGGATCATTCCAAGAAGATATAAAAATTATAAATATATATGCACCCAACATAGGAGCACCTCAATACATAAGGCAAATGCTAACAGTTATAAAAGAGGAAATCAACAGTAACACAGTAATAGTGGGGGACTTTAACACCTCACTCACACCAATGGACAGATCATCCAGACAGAAAATTAATAAGGAAACACAAGCTTTAAATGACACAATAGACCAGACAGATTTAATTGGTATTTGTAGGATATTCCATCTGAAAGCAACAGATTACACTTCTTCTCAAGTGCACACGGAACGTTCTTCAGGATAGATCACATCTTGGGTCACAAATCAAGCCTCGGTAAATTTAAGATAATTGAAATCATATCAAGCATTTTTTCAGACCACAATGCTATGAGATTTGAAATTTGCAGGGAAAAAAAACGTAAAAACACAAACACATGGAGGCTAAAGAATACGTTACTAAATAACCAAGAGATCACTGAAGAAATCAAAGAGGAAATCAAAAAATACCTAGAGACAAATGGCAACAAAAACACGATGATCCAAAACCTATGGAATGCAGCAAAAGCAGTTCTAAGAGGGAAGTTTATAGCAATACAATCCTACGTCAAGAACCAAGAAAAATGTCAAATAAACAATCTAAGCTTACACCTAAAGGAACTAGAGAAAGAACAAACAAAACCCAAAGTTAGGAAAAGGAAAGAAATCGTAAAGATGAGAGCAGAAATAAATGAAATACAAACAAAGAAAACAATAGCAAAGATCAATAAAACTAAAAACTGGTTCTTTGAGAAGATAAACAAAATTGATAAACCTTTAGCCAGACTCATCAAGAAACAGAGGGAGAGGACTCAAATCAATAAAATTAGAAATGAAAAAGGGGAAGTTACAACAGACACCACAGAAATACAGAGCATCCTAAGAGACTACTACAAGCAACTCTATGCCAATAAAATGGACAACCTGGAAGAAATGGGCAAATTCTTAGATCCTTCCAAGACTGAACCCGGAAGAAATAGAAAATATGAACAGACTAATCACAAGTAATGAATTGAAACTGTGATTAAAAATCTTCCAAGAAACAAAAGTCCAGGACCAGATGGCTTCACTGGTGAATTCTATCAAACATTTGGAGAAGAGCTAACACCCATCCTTCTCAAACTCTTGCAAAAAATTGCAGAGGAAGGAACACTCCCAAACTCATTCTATGAGGCCACCATCACCCTGATACCAAAATCAGACAAAAATACTACAAAAAAAGAAAATTACAGGCCATTATCACTGATGAATGTAGATGCAAAAATCCTCAACAAAATACTAACAGAGAATCCCACAACACAATAAAAGCATCATACACAATCAAGTGGGATTTATCCCAGGGATGCAAGGATTCTTCAATATATGCAAATCAATAATGTGATACATCATATTAACAAATTGAAGAATAAAAATGATATAATCATCTCAGTAGATGCAGGGAATCAGACTCCCTGACTTCAGACTATACTACAAAGCTACAGTAATCAAGACAATATGGTACTGGCACAAAAACAAAAATATAGATCAATGGAACAAGGGAGAGAGCCCGGAGATAAACCCACGCACATATGGGCACCGTATTTTTGATAAAGGAGGCAAGAATATACAATGGAGAAAAGACAGCTTCTTCAGTAAGTGGTTCTGGGAAAACTGGACAGCTACATGTAAAAGAATGAAATTAGAACATTACCTAACACCATACACAAAAATAAACTCAAAATGTAGTAAAGGCCTAAATGTAAGACCGGACACTATAAAACTGTTAGAGGAAAACATAGGAAGAACATCTTTGACATAAATCACAGCAAAATCTTTTTTAACCCGTGTCCTAGAGTAATGGAAATAAAAACAAAAATAAACAAATGGGACCTAATGAAACTTAAAAGCTTTTGCACAGCAAAGGAAACTATAAACGAGACGAAAGACAACTCTCAGAATGGGAGAAAATATTTGCAAACGAATCAGCGGACAAAAGTTTAACCTCCAGGGCTTCCCTGGTGGCGCAGTGGTTGAGAGTCCGCCTGCCGATGCAGGGCACACGGGTTCGTGCCCCGGTCCGGGAAGATCCCACATGCCGCGGAGCGGCTGGGCCCGTGAGCCATGGCCGCTGAGCCTGCGCGTCCGGAGCCTGTGCTCCACAACGGGAGAGGCCACAACAGTGTGAGGCCCGCGTACCGCAAAAAAAAAAAAAAAAAAAAAAAGTTTAATCTCCAGATCTCCAAAGAAGACATACAGATGGCCAAGAGGCACCTAAAAAGCTGCTCAACATCACTAATCGTTAGAGAAATGCAAATCAAAACTACAACGCGGTACCACCTCACACCTCTTAGAATGGGCATCATCAGAAAATCTACAAACAACAAATGCTGGAGAGGGTGTGGAGAAAAGGGGACCCTCTTGCACTGTTGGTGGGAATGTAAATTGATACAGCCACTATGGAGAACAGTATGGAGGTTCCTTAAAAAACTAAAAATAGAATTACCATAGGACCCAGCAATCCCACTACTGGGCATATACCCAGAGAAAACCGTAATTCAAAAAGACACATGCACCCCAATGTTCGTTGCAGCACTACTTACGATAGCCAGGTCCTGGAAGCAACCTACATGCCCATCAACAGACGAATGGATAAAGAACATGTGGCACATCTGTACAATGGAGTATTACTCAGCCATAAAAAGAAATGAAATTGGGTCATTTGTAGAGACGTGGATGGACCTAGAGACTGTCATACAGAGTGAAGTAAGAAAGAGAAAATCAAATATCGTATATTAACGCATATATGTGGAATGTAGAAAAATGGTGCAGATGAACCAGTTTGCTAGGCAGAGATAGAGACACAGATGTAGAAAACAAACATATGGTCCCCAAGGGGGGGAAAGCAGGGGCGGGGGTGGTGGTAGAATGAACTGGGAGATTGGGGTTGACATATATACACTAATTTGTATAAAATAGATAACTAATAAGAACCTGCCGTATAAAAATATAAAATTCAAGAAAAAAATTTAAGGGCCCCTGTGTAAGAGCTGAAATAGATTAAACTTAGGTGCCAACAGTTACACATTTGTCAAATCTCTCCTCATTTCTTAGCTATCATTCTAGGTTTTTTAAAGGAACTCAGTTAGTCTTCTAATGCATTAAAATGTATTCTTGCCTTTGTGTTTCTTTGGTCATGGTGATGGGAAACAGACAAAATTATCTTGTAGTAACAGAATTTTTCTGGTTTTACAAAATGAAAAACTGAAGCTGAATAGTTACGAGAGATGTCTCTAGTTATGAGAAATCCCTTTGTTTTGTAGAAATTTGAATGGGTGGGGGGAAGCTGACTATTTGGAAGAAAAAAAAAGAGAAGAAGGGAAGGGAGCTTGTGTGCTCCGTGAGGTCTTCCGGGAGCGCTGGCCCTCGGTTTGCACGATGCCTGGTTCTTTGCTCTGGGTGGTTATTACACACCAAACTGTCAGAACATGGCTGCCAGCCTCTTGCTTTGCTTTAATCATAGTTTATGTTTTTAGCAGGTATATAACCTACAACCGCTGCTCGAAGTATTGAAGCAATTATATTTTAGAAATTAAAGATTTTATAAAGCTAATGTTTGTTTGGGGAACACAGTTTGGCTTTTGCGTGGGTTCTGTTTAATGATGATCCCACCCCCCACTTTGACTTCATGTTACAAGCACCGAAGCACAGTAATAGATGAATTAGGCACGCCTATTTGTCATCTGCAGGTTTACAGAAACACGTTTAGAATGTTTAGTAGCTCAGTGGCTGTTGAAATGATCCAAGTAGTTGAATGTCTCAGGTTGCTTGCTGGCAGGTGAGCTTATGTGCCTTTGCTTTCCTTCCAGATTCACGAGAAGCTTCACTACTACGAGGAGCAGAATCCCACACCAGTCCTCCAGGCTGCGGCAGCCTTAGCTGGTGACGTAAGTGTGCCTTTCTGAGCTCAGGGGGAGTCGTCCTCCGCGGCCCCTTGGGGGCAGGCCTCACCCTAGTGCAGACAGAGGCGTGTGATCCTAGGAGTGAAAACCGAAGGAAGTTGCAAATATCTCCAAAAGGCCTGTCATCCCTGAGTTTACACTGACACTAGGCTGATTTTTTTGTTTGTTTGTTTGTTTTTGCGGTACGCGGGCCTCTCCCGTTGCGGAGCACAGGCTCCGGACGCGCAGGCTCAGCGGCCATGGCTCACGGGCCCAGCCGCTCCGCGGCATGTGGGATCTTCCCGGACCGGGGCACAAACCCGTGTCCCCTGCATCGGCAGGCGGATTCTCAACCACTGCGCCACCAGGGAAGCCCCACTAGGCTGATTTTCGTTCACTTTGCTGTCCTAAAGCTTTTGCGTGGAGATAACCTTCTTGGCCCTGCCTTGGTAACTACGAAATAGAAATTTTAGTCTGTGCCTCTGTGGGGAGAGATGCTATCAGCTGTTAGAGTCCGAGAAAGTCACAGGCAAGAGAAAAGCTTTGGAGAAATAGAGGCAAGACGGCTGTATCGCTGGCAGTCCTGAAACTGACAGACGCTCGCGTAGGAATGAGGCGGACGAAATACGTAAAAAGTCAGGGTGGTTTTTTAAATGGATTGTAAAGCATAGTTGTGATTTATGGATATTAGACCTTTCCAAATTACCTTCATAACCGAAAAATAAATTTGAGCAGCAGTTGGCATTGATGGAGTAGTTAATATCCTGTAGCTATAATTTTATTTTAAATCTGGGTCAGGGAACTAACTTGCTGTTTCTTACTGTTAACTTCTGGACTCAAGATGAACTGAGCACAGACCTGGATGAACTACAGGGGACACTAAGCTGGACAAGAAATACATGTGGCGTGGAGGCTGCTTTTAGTGACACCCTACAGCCTATCTGTTGTTTTTTAATCTTTTACGTTATTACAGTAAAACCACTATAGTTCCGTTTAGTAAGATATTAGGGCTGTAGGTATAATGAAAACAACTGACCATCTTCAAGGGTTGATTTTCTTTGATAATACCGTGTATTCTAGTTTAGAAAAGAAAGCATGTGTAATGAATCTCCAAGTTGTGTGTTACCTGTTTAGTCCCCATTTTTTTCTTCCATTTCTACAGAGATTACAAATTACAAGCATGTTGCAATATACATGTTTTGCGAAGAAGCTTACCTCTGTGTTGCAGAACCAAAACACTTGACAATTGAGAGAGCCTTGAAAACCAGTTTTAAAACATTTATTGTTAAGGGTTTGGGGAAATATTTATTTATAAACCAATGTAATTAAGGCCCAGTCATGTTACAACAATATTGCATTTTTTTAAATTAGAGATTTTTATGTAAATATAAACGTAGCATTTTGTAATTCATCAGAACAATATATTTAAATGTTTGACTCAAGAGTGCAAAGAGCCTTTTGTGTCTTTTTGTAAGTTAAAAATTCTGTAAAAAAATGTTACCTTGAAAAAGGAAAAGCATTTTGTGAAGTGTAATCAGTGAATATATCAATTTTATCTGATTTTATTTTTTGTGTATAATTTATATTACACCCCTCGTTTAGAGAAAAGTCCTTTCCAGAGATAAGAGCAATTATTTTTAGTTTGTTAGAAACTATAGGGGCAAATGGAACTTTCATGCAGTGTTTTGAGAAGGGTTTTTAAATGAAAGTATATGTACATATTTTGCATTCTGTGCTGCATTTTTTCATAATTCTAATCTTTTTTTCTATTTGAATCTTGATTTTCTTCTTATGAAAATGATATGATCCTTCTTATAGCCTAAGATGGAGTAGAGATTTTGATAGAGGCCTCTTAATGCAGAACGCAAGGCAGGTTCCAAGCTCCACCCCTTTCTTCTTCAGCTTCAGCTGGAACCGGCAATCGAAATTTATAGTCCTGGTGGTAGAGAACAGTCAGCACCTGAGGTAGCAGCGTAGTTGTCAACCTGTTATAAGTCATTTTATGATTAACCTATTTTATATTTAACAGACTGTATAGGTAAACATAATAAAAGTTTCAGATCATTTGCTCTTTTAGAGGCATTCTAGTAGTTCTTTTTACCCCAGCTCTAAACAGCAAGCTACTGTGGGTTTTTAGAAACCCTGTGGATTTCACCACCTCATTCAGAAGTTCTTTTTTCTGTTTTTTTCTTTTTTCTTTTTTACAATGTCAAAGCTTGATCCAGTCCTTTTTACAAGTGGTCCTTTGTCTGCATGCGAAAGACCATTTCGTAGATGAAGTGCTGGGATTTGCCCCCTGTGCAATAAATCAGAATGTGATCTAGCTCATACGATTTCTTGAGTTGTACTCTGCTGAGAGCCTGGGCTGGGATCAGGGCTACTAGGAGCCTCAAAATAAGGGCAGTGATTGATAGTCTGTTTTCTTTCCTGCTGACTTGTGCTTAATCACTGAAAAAGTAGCAAGAGAGATTCTCAGTTGTCACACGTGGGTTCCCCTGCTCTTACTAACTGTTCTTCATGTCAATGTGATCTCCCGTGCAGCTGGCGGAGGAGCTTCAGAACAAGCCATTAAACAGTGAGATCAGAGAGCTGTTGAAACTACTGTCGAAACCCAACGTGAAGGTGAGGACGTGTGACACCTGTAATAAATATATCCGAAAAGGGCCACTTTCTGGGACTTCAGATGCATTTTGTTTCGAGCATCAATTTTCAAGTAAATGTATTTTCAAATAGTGCACAGTATTTTAGTCGCCTAAATCCCGTTAAGGAAAAAGAGTTGAGCTTTTGATGAGAATGTTGTGACAATCTATAAAATACTCAAATTGGGAAGCTCAGGATTTAAGTTGGCAAATATAATGGAGCTTCAAGGTTGTTTTTCTTTTAAATGAAGTTAAGAGCACGGGATACAGAACCTATTAGCGATTTTGTTTAGGGTCATTTTGCTTGGCTAGTTAATGGTGTGCCAGTGTATTTGACAACAGTATCTATTTTTCTGTGGGACCGTCTTAGCATTCCTCTTCCTCTCCCCATTTCCTGCCCCCTCTTCTGCCAATTTGTGTTTGAATGCATCATACCATTTTACAGAGCAAAGCATTTTTCCAGTGTAAATACCAGTAGAATATTGGCAGATCCATTTAGAGTCTCTGTTTTTCTTACAAGTTTATCACTTATTTTTCCTCCAGGTGTGATTAGTCAACGATGTGATTTGGAAATTTTCCTGTTAATTCTAAGGTCATTAATGTATTAAATTCTATAACCCATACATTTTGTACTTGATACTACCGCACTTGTATGTGAAATATTGTCCAGGAGTCAGAATTACCTATAGATCAGTAATTATGTAATCGAAATGATCAGTTATGTCATGATTTCTGTTAAGCATATATAGACTGTTGAATGAAAATGTCCATCTAGATGCAAAAACTGATGATTTATTTCTACCTTCTTTGAAAAATCTCCTTTGGAACTGTGCTATATATGGTCTTAAACTGATATTCAAACAAATATTAAATAAAAGATAAAGAGAGAACACGTATGGACTGATTTCTAAACCATGTAAGTAAATATAAAGTACATGAATGTATGTATTTCTGTAAAGGGTCAATGAACTATGATTAATAATATGAGAGGAATTGACTGGTGCAGAGGAAATTGATTATACTTTAGTTCTAGAAGAATAAGGATCTGGTTAGTGCAGAAAGGTCGCTTGATGCTGAAGACGGAGTGCACAGAAAGTGAGCAGCTTGGAGGAGATTTGTGAATGCTCTGAAAATGTCTTCACTTTCCTTATACTGCACTTGGGAAGTCGATGTTGATCAGAGCATGGCAAGGGTACCCATGAGGCGCTTGGTAGGCTCCTTTTTGAGAGCGTTATCTTGGTTTGAATTTTACAATTTAAAGAGGAATGTTTCTGACCCCCCAGAAACAAAAAATCTGATTCTGGTATTCCGTTCAAGAGTGTTTGAAATGGAATAGCTAATAATAAAGAGGTTATACTGGATGGAAACTGGTATTTGGCTGGCGAGGGGGGTGTGATCTTAGGCGGTTATGAGATAAGAGAAGATATGTACATTTTGGTGTCTGCCCCAGGTTCCTGTCCCAAAGCTTATAAAACCCTAGTTAATTTCCTGAGTGATAAGAACACTGCGAGCATCTGTTGTACTTGTATTGAGTTGTCTTTGACCCTGTCCCTGACACAGGTCCCCTCCAGCCCTTGTAAATGTTTAAGTGGTGAGAGTGTCGGGAGCATCCTTTGTCCTAATGAGGTGACTCTGGGTGGCTCCTGGCTGGGCGCTGGTCACCAGCAAGACCACACCAGGATTAGAAGCTTGGAATTTTCAGCCTCACCCCACCCCTGCCACCATCCTCCAGAGAGGGGAGAGGGGCTGGAAACGGAGTTAAGAATTGATGAGGCCCACGTGAGGAAGCCTCCCTAAAATCCCCAAAGTCTGGTGTTCAGAGAGCTTCTAGGCTCGGGGACACATCCATGTACCAGGAGGGTGATGCGCCTACCTCCACGGGGACAGATGCCCCTACCCTCCAGACCTTACCCTGTGTGTATCTCTTCATCTGACTGTTCATCTGTGTCCTTTATCATATCCTTTAATAAACTGGTACATGTAAGTGTTTCCCTGAATCCTGTGACCTACTCTAGCAAATTAATTGAACCCAAGCAGGGGGTTGTTGGAACCTCACATCTTCAGCTGATTGGTCAGAAGCACAGGTGGCAGCCTGGAGTGGTGACTGGTGTCTGAAGTGTGTCTGGGGGTGTGGGGGGCAGTCTTAAAGGATTGAGCCCTCAACCTGTGGGAGCTGATGCTCTCTCTGGGAAGATGACCTCAGAATTGGGTTGAACTGTAGGACGCCCAGGTGGTGTCACAGAGAATTGCTTGGTGTTGAGAAAACCCCTCACGCATTTGGTGATCAGAATTTTGTTTTGTGTGAGCAGTAAAGGAAGCACACAGGAGGGAAACACAGCAACGGAAGGAGAAACTCCTCCAGAAGGAAGAGAAATGTGGGTTTTCTTCCCTTTACGATGGCATCATGCAGCACCATAGGGTGCAGCTTTTAATTGACTACTTAAACTTTGTTATGGCAAAAATACCTCAGACGAACGATTTTGTCTATTTTCACATTTACATAGCAGTGTGACTAAGGAATGGTGAGAAGTCAGCATGAAAGGTGTATGTTCAGGACATAACGTGTAGAAAGTGGGTGACATTGCAGACACTCGATGGTACAGTCGACAATGGCAATTTCTAGTTCACCAGTCTTGGGAAGAAAATACTTTTCTTCCCAATTTGACCTAACATTTAACATTGCTTTCCTTGAAATCATTTATGTTAACAACCATCACTTTAAATCTCGCTTTTGAAGGTAATTACTTTAAGAAGTGCAGTCCCCAAATAAGTTTTAAGCTATTTCAGAATATGATCAAATACTCCTTTTTGTCTTGGAAATAAATGAAAATATTTGCTTTTTTTTCTTTGTTTTAAGAGCAGAAGCAAAGGCACAGTAGAACGTAACGTGTGCGCGTGAGCTGTTCGTTGAACTGACAGTTAAACTATGAAAAATGTAATTCCAAGGTGTTAACTTGAATACTGCCCTTAAATTTTAGTGGATAAGGGAACTAATTATTTACTTTTTGAAGATTGCTCTTCCATTTAAAATATTTAATTCACAATACTGAAAGGAAACCTGAAATGTACCTCCAAAGTAATAATGATTTTTAAAAAACACACATAGGTATATACAACCAAGTGTGTAGCCAACTGTGAAATGATAATACGTGCTTTCTATAGACGACTCGTTCGGAAAAGCATTAAAACTTTCTTTAGTAATTTGTAAATGTCACGGGAGTTGGATCTTCATTCATTCATTCCTACATAAATTCAGCATCTACTCTGCCAGTCCCTATAGCTAGAACTTGTGGAAGATGTATGAAGATATGTGAAGGTGATAGAAATAGTGGGTAAAAAGAGGGAACACCCAGAAATAGTGTGGAACACATAGGAGTGGAGCCGGCGCTGAGGCTGGGTGCGGGCGGGTCGAAGAGGACTGCAGAGGAGATGGTCTATGCCAGGTGACGCCTGAAGGCTGGTGTGAGGTGACCAGAGGGGCAGAGGAGTGAGGGATGAGTCGGCGGGGGAGGTGAGAAGTGAAGGTTTCCGGTATGAAGTCCTACAAAGGAAGTAACTTGTCACGCTTGAGGGCGTAAAGTAGACCGTGTGGCTGGGCAACAGCATGTGAAAGAGGGAGGGGCAGGAGCTGGACAGTAGAGCTGTGAGTCGGGGCCGACCTCCTGGTTTACCCAGGGCAGCCTGGTGTTTGCCTGTAGTTCCAGTGTTGTTAATATTAATAGCCTCCCTTGTAATTTCAGTGGTTTCCTTATTTAGATGATAAATTATATGGCCACTGTAATTGCGAGCATATGAAAAAGTTTGAATATCATCCTAAGAGCAGTAGAAAGTCATTGGAAGGATTTAAATAAGCAAGCGATGCCATCACTCTGTGTGTAGTACGCACAGCAGTTCCCCGGGTGGGAAGGCCAGCTGGGAGCCTGTAGAAGTAATTTGGGTGCAGCGTGACTGTGGTCCTAACAAAGGATGTGAGGATGGAGACAAGGAAGTGGGGGATGGGTGGGATTGGATGTAAATTCAGTATGAGGTGTTGGGACAGCTGGTTAATTATTTGGGGAAAAATACGAAAGACCTCTACTAGAATGAATTCCAAGTAGATTAAAGATGGAAGTGTAAAAATTGAACCATCATCACGGGATAGAGTAAAAGCATTTACAGCCTCAGGGGCAGATGGACACACACACACATGAAAAGTTAAAAAAAAACAATCCATACATGAGGTTGGAAGGAATAACTTATCTTTATAACCGATTTACGATATTGTCTTGAATAAGATGTGATAGTTTATTACTCTGACTTTAATTTTTACCTTTTACAAAGTGACTTGATAAAAACTTTTGAAATTAAACAGAAAAGAATTTTGGATAATACATAACTGTGTTCTGAATCTAAATTTTAAAATACAAGTCCCTATCCTTGTTGCTTTATTAGTGAAGATGAGCATCGTTTCATATGCTTAATGGCTTTTTATTTCTTCTGTGAATTGTGTGTTCATATATCTTTAGGGATAACTACTTTTCATTGGCTGCATTACCTTTCATTCCTTTTTGTGTACAGAAATATTACATATACATTTTCTTCCATTATAAGTAGGGTAATAGGATGCACTACTTACTGTATTGGAATACACCCAGTCTTTAAAACTTTGAATTGGTCAGTCGCCATATACAAAAAAAATAATTATTATTACTCAATAATGTCTACAAAATCCAGTCTTATTGTCCAGATCTTACAGTCCAGGAAAAATAACAAAGTATAAAAGAAACCACATGGTGAGAAAAAGGTAACGATAGAGTCACAAGAGGCCTGCGTAGATGTAACAGACTCTAAAGCTTGCTGCAGTGGGGGAGGAGCATGGGCCATTTAGGGAGCACTGCGGAAGGGACGTTGGTCTCTACAGAGACTTTGTTTCCGGGGAAAGCAAAGAGAGTCATCAATAAATAAAAACCACTCCTAGGCATCACATTGCCACATTAAAGGCAAATCATCCTCTCTGAGTTGTCATTCAGTGGCTCATTTTTGATAGAAGTGAGGTGACATCATCTCTAGAACATGGTATTATAATTTAGGAAGTCAGGGAAAATTTGGTAGATTTTTTAAAAGGCAATAAAATAGAAAGATGTGTTGTAATTTTTCAGCTTTCCAAAACATTCACTTACCAGAAATTACTCACTGCCCGGGCATGCGGAATGGATGAGACTTCATTAAAGCATAATAAATGGCAAAGTTAAGCTTCCTTCTGGAAGAATAAATCAGTGTTACTCATCCTTATGAGTCAGACACTTAATTCTAAGGATCTGACAGATATTTAGAGCATAGAATTGACTCCAGGGGGTCTAAGGCAGGGAGAACTTGGGAGCCCGATGAGTTACAAAGCCCAGTGTTCAATTTCCTGCAGATTCCTCTAAGTGACAGGTAAACCCATCAGCTGTGATCGGTGGCATATGGAAACACAATTTTCATTTAGGTACTGCCTCCTGAAAGAATGCCTGTATAGTGAAGAATAAAGTCACTGCAGTTAAAACAGGAAAATGGAATACAAAGTTACTTTTAGTTGTCCAAAATAAAAATGTTGCTAACCAAAACTATTTATAAAGCAAAGCTGTTAAAAATAATGAACTTGATATCTGTAAATTAAAGTATTTTTTTTGGAATCCAGCTATGAAAGTACAGAGCTAAGGAGGAAAAATAATAGCTGGTGTTTTAACAATTCCTATCAACTATAATAGTCACTTTATCATGAATTATATTCATTAGCATTCCCTGTTATTCTTACCATGTGCAAGATAGTTACCCTAGATACACAGATAACGGCCATTTCTGGTGCTCTTTGTTCCTCTTTACAGGCCTGTGTTCCCATCTGCAGTCATTCCTCTTGTCTGAAAGAACTTCTTATAACATTTTTGGTAATGCAAGTCCGCTGGTGATGAATTCTTTCAGCTTTTGTATGTCTTTAAAAAGTCTTCAATATTCCTTCTTTTTAAAAGGTATTTTTGCTGGGTATAGAATTTTAGGCTGACAGTAGTTTTCTTTGAGTATTTTAAAAATGTTGCTCCATTGTCTCGTGGCTCACATTGTTTCTAAATGGAAGTGTGGAGTCATTTTTATCTTTCTTCTTTTGTATGTAGTGTGGTGTGCTTTTTTTTTTTTTGGCTGATTTTAAGATAGTCCCCTTTTCACTGGTTTTAAGCAGTTGGTGTTATGTCTTTTCTGTTTGTTGTGCTTGGATACATTGAGCTTCTTAAACATATGGGCTTTTTTGTTTCCATCAAATTTGGAATATTTTCTGCCGTATTTCTTCACATTTTTTTAAACACCTCTCCTGTCTTTGGAGATGCCAGTTAGGTGCATATAATAGACCATTGAAGTCCCACAGCTCAATAAATGTCTGTTCATAATTTTTCATTATATTTTCTCTTTGTGTTTCATGTGTTTCAGTAGTTTTATTGCTTTGCTTACAAGTGTTAATCTTATTCAGTGTACTGAATGAAATGTATTTTCACCTTTTATCTGTAGAAGCTTGGTTTGAATCTTTTTTGTATATTCCAAGTCTCCTGTTCAGCCCTTCTTCTAGCTTTTTGAACATTTGGAATTAGTAGTAGCTGTTAATTTCCTTTTCTGTGATCTTTCTGTAATTTCAGGATTTGGTTCTATATAATTCTATCATCTAATTTTTCAGGGTTTAGTTTTATAGCTTTATATTTTTCATCACTGTGCATAGTAGTTTCTGATTTTTTACATGCCTAGTAATTTTTGATTGACTGTCAGTCATTGTGAGTTTTCCTTTTTTTGATGCTGGATATTTTTGTATATTTATAGATAATATCCTTGAGTTTAAATCACACCATTAAGTTATTTGGAGGCTTGCTTTTAAGCTTTGTTAGGTGAGATCTTAGCAGCATTTAATCTTGGGCTAATTATTTCCTGCTATTAAGACAGTACCCCTCTGTTAACTCTCCTCAATGCCCTGTGAATTGTGAGGCTTTTCCTTGTAACTGGTGGGAACAGGAGCTATTCCTGCCCTGTGCAAGCCTCGGGGATTGTTTCCTGTAATGCAGGGTTTCTCAATCTTGGGACTATTTAAATTTGAGGACTGGATACTTATTTGGCGGTGGGGAGGGGATTGTCCACTGTGGTATCAGATGCCTCGGAGCATCTCTTGTCTCTGTGCACTAGACAGCAGTAGCTTCCCTCGAATTGTTACAAACCAAAAATGTCCCCAGACAGCCATGTGGCTCCCGGGGAGTAAAATTGCCCTCAGTTCTGAACTACTGCTCTAATCCTTCCTGGAAGTTGTTCCGTATGCAAGCCTTGGCTAAGGACTCAAGGAGCTCTGTGTCTGTGCAGCTCTCTCCATTCTCATCCCTTCCCTGAGGACGTTAGCCCCTTGATCTCCCTGGGTTCCCAGCTCTGTTGTCCTGGGTTCCTTCTCTCCCTGACATAGCGGGAAATTCACTCTAGACAGGAAGCTGGGGCAGTCTTAGGGTTCGCAGTTGTTTCCTGTCTCTCAGTGATCGCTGTCCTTCTTTGTCTCATGTCCAGTGTCTTCAAAAACCATTGCTTCATTATCTTTTTTTTTTTTTTTAAGTTTTCTCCAGTGGGTCCCTGTTAACTTCACCTTGGTTCTCATCCTCATTCTTGAACTGTACTTTTGCTGGATACACAATTCTGGGCTGACTGTTACTTTTTTTCTGAGCACTTTCAAGGTGTTTTTAACTATCTTCTAGTTATCTTGCTGCTTGATCAGTCAGTTCTCAATACTTTTTTTTCTTTCCTTCCTGATGATCTGTGTTTTTCTCTCTGATATTTTTAAGAACTACTTTCTGTCTCTGGCATTCTGTCATTTCACTATGATGTATGTAAGCATGGGTTAATTTTTATTGTTCCTGCTTCCTAAAGGATACATTGGAGTTCCTGAATCTTCAGACTGTGTCTCTCATCAGTTGTCAAAAATTTGCAGCTATTATATCTTCAGATAATATTTTATCATCTTGATGATGCTGTTCATTCTTTCCCTTTGAAACTTTTGTTGGATACCAAAAAAAGCACCAACCATAAAGGAAAAAAATATTATTGGGTTCATTAATTTGGATCTTTTTTTTTTTTTTTTTGCGGTATGCGGGCCTCTCACTGTTGTGGCCTCTCCCATTGTGGAGCACAGGCTCCGGATGCACAGGCTCAGCGGCCATGGCTCACAGGCCTAGCCGCTCCGCGGCATATGGGATCTTCCCGGACCGGGGCACGAACCCGTGTCCCCTGCATCGGCAGGCGGATTCTCAACCACTGCGCCACCAGGGAAGCCCTGGATCCTTTTTTGATCAAAGAACACTAATAAGAAAGTGAAAGGGCAAGCTACCAGATGGGAGAATGCATTTGTGGCACCTGTAACCGAGAAAGGCTTGGATCCAGTGTGTTATAAAGAACTCTTACAAATCAAGAAGAAAAAGACAGATGGAATAGAAAATTGTACAAGGATCTTGAGCAGGCATTTCACAAAAGAAGGTATCATGCTGAATAAAACCCTTGAAGACCGGTTGAAACTCAAAGCGAAAAATGGGACATTGGGTGTATCGGACCCCACGGTTGGCAGCACACAATTGGCATTTACGTTAAAGAAGTTAGAGCAGCAGAAGCAGCATCAGGAGGCTGAGAAACTGCACCGACAAGCGAGGAAGACCCTCCGCCGGTCAGCCGGTCCCCTGAAGTCCTGGTCCCGGAGAGGACGGCCGTTCCACTGAGTCTGGAACTAATCCCACGCATGATTCAGAGCACCTCCCCTCCCCCACTTGATCATCGTTAGAGTGTATTATCCACGCCAGGGACATGCGCCCCTGAAGTCCGTGGAAACCCTTGCTGCGTCTGCAGAGGTCAGCATCTGGCAGCGGGTCCCAGGCCTCTGGTCAGACTGCAGGGCTGTGCCCGCTGGCCGTGTGGTGCCCCAGGGCGCTTCTGTGCCTTGTTGCTCCCCGAAAACATTGTCCCTTTCCCCTGGTTTTAATCAAGTAAACAAGGTGGTGGTTTTGTAATATTGTGAAACGTGCACCGTGAAATGAGAGGTTCTCCTGTGCTGAAAACCGGGACTGACGGTCTTCCAGAAACTTTCTTGCCCTGCCTGCCGCCATCCATGAATCAAGCACCCAAGATGCCATTCCTGTCTCACCTGACTTGTGAGCATTGGCCGTGTTCATGTTTATAAGGATATGCTGGTAGCTGTGTTGCTTGTTTATGTGTTAGTTTGGGATTTTTAAAGCATATTTTTATACCAAGAGAATATAAAGTAATGGTAATAACAGTCTAAAACAGCAAGTGGAAGCTACTGGATATTCTTTTAACTTGGCACAAGATGAAATACAGATATATTTTTTAAAATTCTGTTTCTTAAGTGCAATTAGAGATATACTAGCTGGAGAAAACGTTTATAAAAAGAAATGCTTTCATTTGAACAGCAAAAAAAAAAGAAGATATCATGAGTTATAAGAAAGATGAAATTTCAACCACGAGAAGCTAACACTGTATACTCAGAATGGCCAAATTTAAACTACTACTGTAAACTGTTGGATCCCGTGATGCGGCTAGAACTCACACAAGCTGTTGGTGGGAAAGAAGCTGGAACGGCCCCTTTGTCTCGTCTGCCTGTGTTGAATGACCTAGATTTACACCCTTAAATATACTTAACCCAGATTTGTGTGTCTATGCATCAGCTGATATGAAATATTTACAGCAGCACTGTTTATGATAGCCAAGAGCTGAAAACAGCCTAAATGTCCCTCAAAGGCATAATGGGTAAAGAAACTATGAAAGATGTACATGTTGGAGTACTGTTCAACCACCAAGAAGGAATGGCTACCAGTAGCAGCATGGAAGAACCTCACTAACTTAATGTCAGGGAAAAAAGGAAGATCCCATTATGTGGTATTTAAATAGAGGCAAAACTACCACCTTCAGTGGAATAGAGGCCACGGTGACTAGGAAGGAGCATATTTAGGGGCCCCTGGGGCTCAGTTAATGTTGTGTTTCTTGTTTGGGTGATATTTACAGGGACATATTCATTTTTGAAGATTCTTCATGCAGTATGCTTATGAATTGCGTGCTTTTCCGTATATATGTTATAGTCAATAAGAAAGCTTCGTTTAGACACCATTTCTTCTCCATCTTGGAGCTTCTGTTTCAGTAGAGAGCAGATATTAAATATATGTACATAAAAATGGAAACATGGGTAAAAATTATGAGCATGTATGAAGGCAAAGAAGATGGTGCTATGAGATCAAGTAACCCGGGGGTCTACATTTATATTGGATGTTTTGGCCACGCCTCTGTGAGAAAGAAGCCAGGTATTTAAACTGAGTGAGGAAGACATGGGTGTGAGACAGAGTTGGAGGGCAAGTACAAGACTAGGACTTGCTCTTCACCCCAAACCAGTGGGTGGGTAGGAGAGTTCTTAGTAGATCACTTACATGACTTACTCTGAGCTTCAAAGTAATTACTCTGGACACACTGTGAATCGGGAATTTGAAAACGAGCCAAAGGTGAATACAGGTGGACCATTGAAAGGCTCCAGGTAAAAATGCTCGAGGTAGAAGATGATGATCAATGATCTAGACCAAGGGTCTGCCAGCTTTTTTATGGAAAAATGTCTGTTGCTTCTACTGAGTTTCTCATTGCAGCGTGGCAGGTGCCATAAAGCACACATCAGTGAACAGGCATGGCTGTGTTCCAGGGAAGCTTCACTTACGAAAACAGGTGGCACAGTTGGCCACCGTCTGCTCTAGACTGGAGAGAAGATAACAAATGTTAGCTTACATTCTGGAAGCAGATTTAACAGGATGGGGGTTGGATGTCGGGAGTGTAGGTAAAGGGGGTTTCAAGGATGATTTCTAGGCTCTGGCTGGAGTAATCGGTGGATCATATGGTGCTGCTGATTAGGGAACAAATTAGTTAAAAGTTTAGACCCAGTCACCCCCAATACAGTGACATGTCATGTTTTTCTCATCTTTGGTCTCTAGTGACAATATGACCGTTTTGTGGAGTTTCACCACCACAACCGTCATGACTAGAAAGACTTTTATTCTTTTATACACATAGTCGGCTATTACATCAAAAATTAAGAAGTGAGAAAAATCACAGAAGAATGAAAGCTAGTCAGTTGTATTGAGCAGTTCTTTTTGTGTTTTCTGCTAACAGAAGGAAAGAAAAAAAAAGACATGCGTCGTTGCCTGACACCTGCCAGCCCGTTGGCAGTCTATCTGTAGCCTCATTTTCCTCCCTCCTTTCAAAAGTAACACTCCCTCACCGACCCCCCCCCCGCCCCCGCCAGCTGCCACTTCTATACGGATGAACCGGAGGACGCTCAGGTCGGCAGACGCTTTACGCTGATGCTTGCCGCACCCCGTGGCTGAGTAGGGTTGCCTCTGTTGTTCTGCAGCTTCCCCTCGCCCCGTTTGCAAGAGGCTCCTTCCCAAGTAGTTGCCTTCTTACCGTTGCTGTGGCAGAATTGGAACATCAGTTTGATTTTCCTTATACTGTAGTCAAATATAAAACGCCAAACACGTCCAACTACTGTAACACTTTTTACTTTGGACTTTGATAGGCTTTGCTCTCTGTACACGATACTGTGGCTCTGAAGAACTATGATCCCGTGTTGCCTCCTATGCCTGATGATATTGATGATGAGGAAGACTCGGTGAAAATCATCCGTCTGGTCAAAAACAGAGAACCGCTGGTGAGTTCTGGTCGACATTTTACGCTCAGCTATGAGTAGATATCATGATAAAGCCAGATCTGCTGGGCACATACCATTGATTCCTCTCTTTAAAATGGACTTCCTCTGTGTCCTCAACTTTGAAATAAATGGAGCATTCACACCTAAAGCATATGATTTAGAAAAATTAAAATGGGGCCAAATAAAATGGCAGGCATTCTTTTGGTTATAAATAGCATTAGTTTTTAAAATGTGACTTGTTGACATTTATAAAAGACAGCATAACGTGCACCGGTTACAGCTGATTTGAGATTTAAAAGTGCAACTAAAAATAATTGCTTATGGCTTTTCTAGAAAGCTGATTGATTTTAAAGTGACGAGGAGAAATTAATCAGGTTATCCGGTATTTCAAAATGTAGATGTAACCATTTGTTTTAGCCCCAGAATTTATACAGTGCTGAATCATGTCACGGTCAGGGGTAGGCTGACGAATGCCTCACACCAGCCCGCGGTGATGTCATGTCCTAATCCTCAGAACCTGTGGATATGTTACCATAAAAGACACAGGGAACTTTTCATGATTAGTTAAGGATCTCGAGACGGGGAGAGTCTCTTGGATCATCAGGTGGCACCAAGGTAGTCACGAGGGTTCTCATTAACGGGAAGGAGGGAAGCAGGAGGGTCAGAGAAAGAGATGTGATGGTGAAAGCAAGTGTGGGAGTGATGTGGCCAAGAGCCAAGGGATGCGAGAAGTGTCTAGAAACTGGGACAGGCAAGGACCGGATTCTTCCCTAGATCCTCCAGGAGGAATGCAGCCCTGCTGGCACCTTGATTTGGGCCTGCAGTACCCATTTTTGCCTTCCTATCGATAACCTCCAGACCTGTAAGATAATAAATTTGTGTTCTAGTAAGCCACTAAATTTGTGGACATTTGTTAACAGCAGCAATAGGAAGTGAGTACAGAGTGTATCCATATTTTTATGAAACTATATTCAAAAGGAAAATAAGTGTCACAACCTAGCAGTTGAATTGAAATGTGCTGTGGCCCATTTATTCTAATTAAAACATTTTTGTGTTCTTCAAGCAAATGGCAGTTGACAATACAGTAGTTGCTGGGCACTGTGTTCTATACTTTACATACTCATTATATTTAATCCTCACAGTTGGCACCATTTTTCTGTTTTTACAGACTAAGAAACTGATATTCAAAGAACTAAAGCAACTTAACCCAAAGTAGCACAGCTATTGAGTAAAGGGACCAGGATCTAAACTTGACTCCCTGTCTTCAAACACTAGTTTTTTCTTCTACACCACATTCTGTCTTTATACTTTTTGGTAGTTTTTATCTTCTTCTTTTGTTTAAGGGCAACTGTGGAATGTTAATAAATACACTGGACACTCTTACCCAGAACAATATACAGATAACTTTGCTCATTACAGAAGGATAATTGAGCCCCCAAAGCTCATCTGTGGGTGTTCTACGGCTCCCTGTAGCCCCGGTTAAGATTGTTTGGTTTAGATTATACACTAATGCTTTTCGCCTATGGTTATAACTCTCTGCTGGTAACCTAGGTATGTCTTGGTCTTTATCACGCAGGTGATGCAGGTAAGGGTGGATGGTACGCAGACTAGATGGAGAAAGAGCTCTCTTGGGACCTGCCACCATAAAGTGACTAATCCTTGGTGGGTTCTGTGTATCTACCAGTAAGCAGTATGTTTCAGTTTTGACAAATTCAGTCTCTTAGAGAGAGAATTCAAGGACTGGCCATCTTGAGGAGATCAGTAACTCATTACTAACAATTTCTTGGATCAGTCATAGTTTCGCAGAGGTGGTCGTCGTCGTGTGTTGGCATTTAAATGGCCATCAGCAACATTTAAGTTCCATGCTTCCTGATCGAAGAAGGTCTTCAAATGGTTATCAGAGAAATTAGGCATGTACTGCATGGGGATTTCTCAAAAGTTTTAACTGGACCTGCTGTAAGTTAGTTTCAATTTAAAAAGAAATTGAATGAAGTATATAAAATAATGTAAAGTTGTGTTTTCACAGTCTGTTACTGAATAAATCACACCCTTTAGCTCATAACAAGCATGTAACACCTGAAATAATTAGACCTAACTTTGAGGTGAGAATTCTTTGTCATTAGCTCTCTTTTGTTATAGTTTATATAATACATTAAACTCATAGTTTAAAAATGAGAAACTGGGGGGCTTCCCTGGTGGCGCAGTGGTTGAGAGTCCTCCTGCCGATGCAGGGGACGCGGGTTAGTGCCCCGGTCCGGGAGGATCCCACGTGCCGCGGAGCGGCTGGGCCCGTGAGCCATGGCCGCTGGGCCTGCGCGTCCGGAGCCTGTGCTCCGCAGCGGGGGAGGCTGCAGCAGTGAGAGGCCCGCGTACCATAAAAAAAAAAAAAAAAAAGTAAAAATGAGAAACTGGGGAACTTCCCTGGTGGCGCAGTGGTTAAGAGTCCGCCTGCCAATGCAGGGGACACGGGTTTGAGCCCTGGTCCAGGAAGATCCCAC